>NC_056737.1:403376760-403664212 GCF_019279795.1 Protopterus annectens
AATTGATGGCACTGAAACCTACTCAGGGTGTTTCTGTTCCAGCACCCCCTTGGTCCCCTAATTCCTTAAAAAGAACCAGGGAACAGGATTCCTCTCAGTAGGAGAATTATTTGAATGTGAGGAATCCCTTTCTTTCTCTTCTCAGATTCCCTCTCCTTTGGACTATGAATTAGAAGAAGAGGAATCCATCTGTCCTGATACTCCATTTGAAGAGATTTCTTTTGGGGACATGATCTGCAGGAATGTGGAGTTCTTTAAATGGAATTGTGCTCAGGTTTCTGAGGTATAAAAAAGATATGAGTTGCTGCAGATTGATTCTCCTACATCTTCTGCTGTTCCTCCTGTTTTGGTTGCCTTGATGGTTGCATTTTCAAATGCTTCTAAAGCTCCAGACGCTCAGCCTCTTGCTCCCAAGAAACCTGATAAATTCCATAGGGTGGCATTGGACTGTAACTTTTTGTACAAGAGTCCTCCTGCTGACCGTTCTGTGTGGTGTCTGTAGCTTCTGACAAGCCCTCTCAGTTGCTTCCTTCTCCCAAGTTACTACTCTGTGATAAAGATAGCACAACCATGGAAAACCTAGGCAAGATGGTAAGGTTTATACCTCTGCTACCTTGGCTTTAAGGGTTGTTAATTATTAGAACCATATGTCCAGGTATTTGTTGGCTCTCCTGTCCCAGGCCTGTCTGGTTATTTCTGATCTTCCAGACTTGGAGGGAAAACTTCTGCTTTTTCCCTGTTAGAGACTTCCTCTCAGGTGGCTCGTCATTCCATCAGTTGTAATGATGCAGCAGATGCTCCTTCTAGGCCTTCTGCTTTTGGCTCAGTGATGGGTAGGAATTCTTGGCTTCAGCCTTTACCTAGTGATATTAAGGCTGATGATGGATTCCCCTCTTAATAATAAAACACTTGTTCACTGAAGCTGCTGCTGCTATGTTTGTCCCTTCAGGATAAGGGTAAGGCTTTACAGGAACTTAAGCACATGTTTTTGTCTCCTGTGCCTAAATTTCAAAGAAGCTACCCCAGTAAGCCAGTCTTTTTTTTTTGCAGGCAATCTTGTCACCCTCCCAAGGATAAAGAAGGTGCCGAGCGAGCTGCTCCTGCTGCTAACGCTACTCAGACTTGAGTGCCTCCAGAAGTCTCCTTTTTCTGATAAACCAGGTGCTGTCTGATCATTTTCTTCCTTGCTACTTTTCTCTTTCTCTTTGCCTCTCTCTCTCTTTTCTTGTTTGGCTGCTGCAGATTACCCAGGATTCATGGATCCTGTTCATTATTCACCAGGGTTATTTCATGGTTGGAAATGCCCCTTTTATGGGTGTTCCTCAGCCCCCTCAGGAACAACTGTTCTTCTTTCCATAGGTGCTTTTGGACCTTTTGACTCGGGGCTCTATTAAAGAGGGGCCTATGTCCCAAAGGTGGAGGGTTTTTTTACTCAAGGATGTTTCTAGTACCGAGGAAGAGGGTACTTGGAGGCCAGTTCTAGATCTCTGTCTCATCCTAAACACTTTTCTGAAGGTGTTCTCCTTTTGAATGCTGTCCCTTAAGACTTCTTTCCCTTTCTTGCTTCTTCAAACTTGTATAGTGTCTCTGAATCCCAAGGATGCTTATCTCCATATCCAGATCCAGCCCCTTCTTAGGAAGTTTTTGTGTGTCTCTGTTATTTCCTGGGATTTTCAGTTTTCTACTTTGCCCTTTGGCCTTTCTACTGCCCCAAGGGTATTCACCAAATGCCTCACTCCTGTGACTGCTTTTTGCAGGATTCAGGGGATCCAAGTATTTCCTTACTTGGACGACCTCCTGTTTCAGGCATCCTCTCCAGAGATCCTGTAGTAATATCTTGATATTGCCATTTCCACAAATGGAGGCTTTACATAGATGTGTTTCTGGCCATTGTCCACCAGTGGTTTACTCCCCAAATAGATCTTTTTGTCTCCCCTCTGAACAGACAGCTTCCTCTGTTTTGTGCCAGAATTTCCAGGTCCTTTGGTTTGGAAGGTGGACACCTTATCTTTTTTTTGGAAGGGGATTTTTTTTAGACTTTCCCTCCTCTTCCCCTCATTCCAAAAGTCCTGTTCAAAATTCAACAGAATGCTCTCAAAATCTTGTTGGTGACTCTCTTTTGGCAGAGATAACATTGGTTTCCTCTTCTGCATTTAGCCAAGGACAATCATCACAAGTTTCCTCATGGGGTGGATCTACTCACACCGGACAAAGGATCTCTTGTCCATCCCCACTTCCACAATCTGCCTGTGAGAAGGTGTTGCACATGTTGGATGTGTACAGACAACTCAGATTTTATTTGGATAAGACTGAGACTGTTAGGAAATCTGATCAGCTCTTTGTTTCCTTTTATCCCAGGTCATTAGGATTGGCTGTATCCAAGCAAACTATTTCTTCTTGGATCTGAAAAGCTATTTTGTTTTATTCCTTTCATGATAAGATGCTTCCTCCCTCTGTTAAGGGTCATTCTACTAAGGTTGTGGCTTCTTGAGGTGTTTTTTTCAAGGGCTTGGTTACTAATTCTATTCTTGAGGCAGCTACCTGGACTTCTGTGCTTGCATTTACCACATATTACAAGTTGGATGTAATCTCCAGAGCTAGAGTTGGTTTTTCTAGGGCCGTCCTTCATGGCTTCTTGGAGGGCTCTGCTGGTCCTTCCTTCTCCTAAGTTTCTTTCTGAGCTTTGGCATTCTCTAATGTAATAAATGCTACAAGAAATGGCAGGACATAGAACAGTTGTGTAAAATCTTGCATAACAGTAGATGTCCTCCTCTTCACTGTTGCAGTAATTCACTCCCTGTCTCTACCCCCTGGTCCATTTCTGTTCTGGATGTACTGACTTCCTTTCTATTCCTTGGACTGGCGTTCCTACTGGGGCTGTCACTTCTGAGGATGGTACATCTGGATGTTGCCCTTATGCCCTCCATCACACAAAGAGCATACGTGTAATGTAAAGCTTATCTTAAAGCATCCTAAAAGCTTTGGTATACTGGACAGATGTCTGGCTGTCCTTGGCAGGGGATCCCTAATGTAATGAATATCGCAGCAGTGAAGCGAACGACATATACCATTATAGTAAGATTTTATACAACTGTACTTTCCTATCTGTTGTCACAGCAGTTACAAAAAGAATATAAGATCAGTACTAAAAGTTGAAAATAAAATACTGCATTTCAGTCACAGAAGCTGCACTTGACCAATGCATAACCTATAATGAAAGAGAATGGCTCTTGAGGGTGCTCATTGTTATATGAGGCATATCCCATATGAGGCATATGAGTGAGGCATATCCTAAATGACTGGAGAATAAGCATTCTAGTGCCAGTGTACAACAGCAAAAGGGGCAGTACAGAGGTATCAAACTCCTGTCACACTGCATGAAAGGGTGCTGAAGAGGTTGGTTGATGAATGAATATACAGAGTAGTAGAAAATAAGATGGGAGATGAAGAGTTCAGATACAAACTGATATTTGCAGTGAGACAGATAGTGGAGAAAAGGATGGAGATTTGGAAAGAGCTCAACTGGGCTTTCCTAGACTCTGAGAAAAAGCATATGACATAGATACGAAGAAAGTTGATTTGGGTAGTCTTCTGATGGTTCACAGTCCTGTAAACATTGGTAGAATTAGTGCAGACTGTTCAAGGACCCAATGACACAAGTATGAACAGCGTTCAGAATTCATGAAAGGTTCCCAGTGGTAGTGGATGTCCATCAGGGTTGAGGTCTGAACCCATTCCTGTTCATAGTGGTGATATATGCAGAGAATGTGGCATTGCAAGCAGACTCTGAACAAAAACTTCAGCGAATTATAGAAGGTAGAAGGGTGGAGTGCAGAACCGTTGACACACAAAATGAAACTGAGTACTGTTGAGTTGTCATGTCAGCAAGTGGGGAAATCAAAAGAAGTGGAAAACTAAGATAAACGGAAAAAAAATAGTGAAACAGATACAGTCCCTCATAGCTGGGAGGGTTGGTTGAGAAGAAGGGAATCTGAATTGAGTTTGGAGCTAGAATCAGAGGTGCTGCCACCTACTAGCACAAATTGTGGGGTAGTTTGTGAAATGAGAAATTTCAAAAAAGCTGAATATAAGGTATACAAACAGTAGTGTGACCAATGCTTCTCTATGGCACAGAAACCTCTGCAGTGATTGTGAAGCTATTGTGGAAGATTGAAATGATGGAAATGAAGTGCTGGAGATGTCAGTACAAAATCCAAAGTAGCCTCAAATGCTGAGAAGGTCAATGAGACAGACTATGGTGGATACCGTTTTATCTGATCTGTCTGATATGACTAATGGGAATGGAGCCACTTGCCATATCTGCTGGCCTTCTGCTACTTCTCCTTTCTTCAAGCTCCTTCAGTGAAAAAAAACACTCATAATCCCTCTGTGCAGTCTGCGCCTCAAAGGTGATTTGCCCCCATTAATGCTTGGATAAATTATCAGTGCCAAGCCCTTAGTCCTGTTTCTACTTTTTGTTTACTGAGATTTCATTCTCATTTTCCTTTGAATTACTTCTCTTGTTTTTTCTATGTCTCTTTCTATCTCTATATAAATAATATTTGGATGTACTTCAAAACATTGAAGGGTAAATGATTGAACAAACACATCAGTCAGACTGTCAAAAATGCAACAAAAAAGAAAAACATTGTTTTTTGAATGGGGCAGGACCACTCTCCTGCATCCTCCCCTGCTAATTGTATATATCATCTTCAAGCTTGCATTACAGTAGGAAAGGTTAAATTCCCCAATCCTCACTGTATCACAGTCTGGAACAGGGAAAAGCTGGTATGTTTGATCAGCTGTATTAGCTTTTTTTTTTCCATTTGACAAGTTCTTTTGACAATTTGTATGTAATCTGTATATTTAAATTATACTATTTTTTCACAGTTAGATGTTCAGCTCCTTTGCAATGTTTAGGCCGGAGGCTTAATGTCCTTCTGTCGTCTTTTATATTGTTAAAACTTTAAGTAAAAGTAAAGAAAAGTTCTTGCTTGCTACAGAAATTTCTGAGCACCTCTGCTCCTTTTACTGATGTTAATTTTTGTGCTTTTATTGGTAGTTATTCCTTATAGCTAAATATCCAGGCAGAAGAGTAAAAATATTGCACAGACAAACCAATTAGTAAAAACTACAAGAAAGACCTAACCAAGCTAGAGTTGTTCACTGTGTGATACCTTAAACCTCCTGTAACAGAGGCCTATGGCATATATTCAAATGACTCTTTAAGGACAAGTGTTTCATGGTTTGGTTATATTGGCCTGAATGCATGCATAAAGACTTAAAAAGAGAAAGTAAAAAGTCATGGACATTCAGAAGCCATATAGCTGAAACACTTGGTGTCCTTAAGGGGTCATTTCCGTATAACACATGGCCCTCTATTACAGGAGGTTTAAGGTATCATGCACTGAAAACTCTAGCTTATCTGTGTTTTTATAGCTATATGTAAGAGTTTTGGGATAAGTAGCCATAATATCCCACCCCAGGACACAGTCTCTGCATCATGTGCCTGGGTTTATCATTTGTAATACCTTTGGGTCTCATTCAGTAGCAGCGAGGAGGAGCAGACATCCTTGAAGGGCTACTTTCTCCTGTCTCTTAGATTTTTTTTTTTTGACAAGACATAGAAAAGGAAAGACGAAGACAAGGATAGGGAGAGAGAAAAACAAAGACTCCAAGAGAAGGAAAGCAGATAATGGGGGCCTGTCTTTGGCCTGAAAGTCCCAAGGCAGGAGCTGGCACAATTTCCATTGGCACTGATCTCTGATCAGTGCGAGAGTCTTCTTTCATGATTCCACTTGTATAGGTTCATAGGTTCATACTAGGCTATCTGCCCTAGGGCATTTATAAGCCTAGCCAGAATGTGTTTGGCTTTCGCCACCCATTTTAAATTTATTTTGCTATGCCCTTTTTCGAGGTTAGTATACTGTGCCTCTGTCTAACAGTGACACAGAAGTGATACCCGGGGTAAACCTACGATCTCCCATCCACTCATCAAGATTCCTCTTGAAGAGAGTAATTGTGATTCCAGATAAGTCACCAAGACGAGCTCTGAGCAGGCATTCCTCTGAAAAGGAGCTATCCTGCTTCTTAATTGCACAACCACCATTCACTTTGGCCTTCCATGTCCTTTAGGAGTGTTATGGGTATTGATTGAGTTGGTCTTTCCTGAAGGCACAGATTGAGAAGGATGCTATCCTATCTCCCTCAGTAACTAGGTCGGATTGGTTTGGTCCATCACCACTGATACTTGCTCCATTCATGGTCCCCCGTTTCACCTCTGGTATTTTTGGAACCTATGTTCAGTGCTGACTGGAACCCTTATATTTGGCACCAACATCTTCGCATCCACTTCACTTAATGCTGAGACCTTTGATGTAGAGTGAATCATGGAGACAACTGCTTGACTGAGTCTTTGACAAAATTCTTGGCTTCAACTCATTTGGTACTATTTAGGGCATTAAAATCTTTGGCCTTTGCATCAGCACCGATAACCATCTCATGGCTCACCAGATCATCTGTGTTGGGACTTTCCTCCTTGGCACACTGCATATGTCAACTTTGGTGGAGACAAATGAGGTCCTGGGTTGGGACTGCCTGATACTAATGAATCTGCGGTCTGCATTCGAAGCAGTGGTGAGGATCACTGCCACTCTTTTGAGGGTGCATGCAGAGCCTCCACCATTGTCTGCTCCAGCCCCTGGTGCCCAAAATTAGTTTCTTCATCCCATTTGTCATATGTCCATGGGGCAGAGCAGGATGGAAAGCCTAAAGGAACCAATACAGGTTCAGAATCCTTAAGATATGGAGCAGCCCACCAAATATTCCCTTGAAAGGAGGCATGTGGACTTCCCTGTGGAGTCTTTAACACCAGGCATTGACTTTGATGAGTGAAAATGCTTCCCCCTTCCCTCTGTAGAAGACACCACCTTCAGTGAAATCTTTGAACTGATTCATCAGAGGTGTTCTTGGCCAACTGACTCCCCTTTTAGGATGAGATTTTGGGTTTATCATTCTGCCCCCTCTACCTCCAGGGTGGTCTATCTGACATCTGTCTTACAGATTTGGTCATTAGGAGGTTATGGCAAGAACAGATTCCACCAAAGGTATTCCCAGCCAGCTCAACAAAATTTTGTCCCCCTAAGGATAGGCAGCACTGGTCCAAGGTCCTGTGGTGGACTCTGATTGTAGCAGATGCTGTCAATACTTCTAACAAGGAGTTTAGATCGTTGGCCAGAATGGGGAAGTGTGCATACGCCTTGGTTACATTTGCCCACTGGACATTGAACTATGCAAGTCATGAACTGCTTCCGAAGAGATTTAGCAGAACAGGATTTAGAGACTCTCCCAGATTGAAAAAAAAAAACACAGATGAAGACTACTGTGGATACCATGTTGAATATTGCAAATCTCTTTATGTAGCTGTTACATAATGTAGCCAGTGGAGACGCTAGGGCAGTGGAGACTGATATTACCTCGAGACGTCAAGCCTAACCTCATCTCCGATTTTGTTTTGTTTTTTTCAGACCATTTTAAGGAGTCTTTCAGCAATGCCTCGTATGACAGTTATGCCATGTTTCGACTTACCATAAAAGACTATTATTGAGATGGAAGTGAGTGGTAAGATGCTGTTAGCCATGGCCGTCAGATTTTGAGACCCCTTAAATATCCTGTAAGAGGAATTAGAAGTGAAGTCCAAGTCTCTCTGGTTTCAAAAACCATGCAGTCAAGCCTTTGACTCCTCTTAGGACAGGGATGACCATGGCAAAGATGACTCCTTCAATGATCACCACTCAAGTGATTGTTGAGGCCCACAAAACCAGGGATTTTGGAGCCCTTTCTATGGTAAACATTCCCAATATCTTTGAAGGCTGACTGTTTACTTCTAGAGGCACTCTGTGGCTGTTTCTCTCCATTCAGCTGGGTGGATGGCCATTATGCAGGGCAGCCGGGTGAAAGATAGTATCCAGAGGCTATACAGTACCATTTTATACACTCCCCTCCCCTTCTTTCTTCACCACTTCAGAATTTCCACCCCCACCAACTATAAACATCAAAAAGAAAAGTTGTTAGTTTCTTTGAAAAATGTCATTCAGGAGGTTTCACCAGACCAGAGAGGGTCCAGAATTGATTCAAAATTCTTTTTTGTCCCAAAGAAAACACAGGACCTCAGACCCCTCCTGGATCACAGCAGTCTGAGTTTTATATGTCAAGAAGATTTTATTTGGAATGGTCACGGTCCAAATAATTTTCTCCTGACTTAAGGAAAACGATTGTATGTGTTTGATAGATCCCGCAGAGCGCCTGCTTCTACATCAAGATTGCCAAAGTATCCAGGTGATTTCTGCACTTCTGTCTGGCAGCCAGTTTTTTTTTTTTTACAGTTCAGAGAGCCCTTCCTCTTGGTTGTGTTCACTATGTGCGCCATATGGCACTAGTTCCATTCTACTTGAAACTCTTGAGGGTTTTGTGTTCCCATACTTAAACCTCTATTACTGAGGTACTTTGAAGACTTCATAAGCTAACACTTTTATAAAATTATTACTTAAGACATAAGCAAACATACATTTATAGAAAGGAAAGCAAACCATAGCAACTTGTTTCCAGTTGTATGCGTTATACATCACGTGTTCATTTTTTTTATAACTTATCAGTCCAACATTACATAAATTGCTCAATTCCTGGACACCCGTTATGTTTGGCTGTTTTTTCCCCTTCCAGTCCATCAGGAGAGCATGTTTTTTGGAGGGCTGTTCTTGACAGTAATCTTTGCAGATTATCACTTGCTTTTTACATTTTTCCTGACTTGTTTTGGGACACAGTTTGAGAGGACAACAGTAGCTGTAAAACAAGTAGAATTCCAGAGTAAAATGTAATAAATAAGCAGGTACTTTTCAATTCATCTTCATCTTCAAAAAGTCTTTAGAAGTTGTTGCATGTTTCCATTCCTCACCCATGTTATAGGATAGGATCTCCTTTAAATAAACTTCAAGGTTATAATTTTATAATCTTGTCGTTTAATGGGTTTTCTTGTGTGTTTAGCATAGTGTAGTAGTGTGGCACTGCACTGTGGGTGTTTGTAGTTCTATCAGCCAAGGGTTACTTACACTGGCCAAGAGGAGTGAGAGTTTGACATTTAAGTAGCCACATAACAGTATTATTAAAATTTTCAGCCACTTGATGGTCTTCATGAATATCAGTTAACATGATGCATTTGCCAGCACTGTAGGAACCTGTATGATGCCCAATTCAGGTGAAGCAGTGCAGTGCATGGACCGCTGGGGGGGCAACACTGCAGAGAGCCGTATTTCCATTACAAGAGATAGCTTTATCATCTATAAATAGTAATCTGTTTCCAAAATGCTTATCTATTTTATTAAAAAAGGTATGGGGCCAGCAAGGATTTTCATTTAATGAAGTTCCATTTACTAGTGGAACAAGAACACTTAGTCTTATAATGAAATAGTTCTTTTCAGAACCAGATTGACACATTCATGGCTATCTTTGGGCATGTGTTTGTGTTTTACCACATTCTCATTTCTCTAATTTTCAAAATCATCAGAGCTGTGTTTTCATGAAGGTTGAGAAAATGCAATACTGGTGTGTTTTGCATAAGTTAACAGCCTTTTCTCTTTTTAGTACTCCATGTAAAATTGATCCTTCTGTGAACAACATTTTGCATACTCGCAAACCTGGTAAAGAGGCCGATCCCCTTGAAAGAGTGCAGCTTTGTCAACAAGTGCAGGAGAAGACTGAGAGAACGATGTACATTAAAGAGATGTTGTATGCTGGTGTAGAAGAGTTCTGCTTTGAGGAGATTCGGGCTGAAATTTATCGAGAGAAACAGAAGAAACGGAACAAAGGTGGGACTTATTGCTGTGCTTTTTACCATGAGAATCCTCTTAAGATGAAGAGGCAATGAGGATATTTCTAGCATCTCAGTGAAGAATATGTATGCTTTTGTCATTAAATCAGCTGATTTAATAACAAAATAGTTGGTCACATTTAAACAGGCATTTAAAGTTTTGATGCAGAAAAGCTAGTAGTTTATTTCTGGTTGAACGTTACCTTGTATATTGGAGGTTTTACAAAATCATGGAAAAGTATCTTGTGCATGCATAGTCAAGAAGCTGAATATAAGGACAATATTTTAAATGAAGGAAATGGAATTGCTTTTGGTAGGCCTTTGCAGTCAATAGTCTAGAATTCTTAAAAGTACTTAAAATTATTGTGTGCGCTGTACTGTAACACAGCCCTTCAGATTGCTTTACAGCATAAGTAGCTTCATAGCTTAAGTACAGTTTGCTGAGTTTCCCCATTTATATTTTGGTTCTCATTTGTCCATTGCAAGAAAATTGGTGAACCTTCTCATTTACTGACTGCTTCCCCCCCCCCCCCCCCCCCCTGTGCAATTAGCTCGGCTGTTGATTATCTGGGAAAGTTTCTAGTGGTATGCTCTGTTTGTTCCTGACCTGTTAGGACTACTTGGAGATATAAATTTACAGATGGAAACAGACAAGCAAATTACATTCTTCAACAGTATTTTTTTTTTGATTGATTGATTTAAGTGGATTTTTTAACTTCATCAGTATTGGGCTTTCTTCACAGGTTAGTCTGAGGGACTGTCACCTATCCTTCAGACTCAAGATGTTAATTTAAAATGTTTGTGTTTTACAGATGGATGAAGTAATGTTTTTCATTCTTGCATACACTCGAACTATTGCTGTCATCAGGACCTGGAAAGACTTGTTTTAAATGGTGCTTACATGTCACTTATATTTCCATCATAAATACTGAAGTAATTGAATTATAACCATGCTGAGTATCTAAGAACTACTATTTACATCTGCTGTTTTGCAGGAGAGAAAGAACAAGCAGTGTGTTCATGTCATATTTTTGAATGCTTGTAGGTATAAACCTGCCGAAATCTGTCTTGCCTTGGGAGGAACCACTTGCAAGTTATTTTGTACAAAACATTGCAGTATTATAGATGTCTGCATCTTGTAAAAGTTAAGTGTACAAACTCTTTTCTTGATGGCATACTTTTTGTCTTGTCAAGGTAGTGTGCCTAGTCCCTTTTTTCGACTTTCTTTTAAATAAACATTCTGTAGGAATGCCCAGAATTGCTTAATGTTACCTTTGGAGGGCCTAGTACTCCATTAAGATGACGACCACTCCCCAGTCCCAGTCCTTGTCCTTGCCAGATATTCTGATCATACTTCTTAACCTCTTAGAGCAAGAAATCTGGACAAAGCTATAAATACAAGTGGGACCAAGGCCCAAAAATAAGGACAATTTTTAAATAATGTTCTTAGTTAATAGAATAACAGGTTTTGCAGTCGCATGAATTTTCTGAAGGGTATGAAGTCTGAAGCTCAAATGTCTTATTATTTTCTAACTTCATTCTTTAATGATTTACCAGTAATTTGCAAGAAAACTCCAATTTTTATGAAAAACAGACTAAAATATAAGGCAAAAATCTGGGCATTCTACAAAAATCTGTACAGTTGAGAGGTATGATCCTGATCACAAAAGCGGTGCCACAAGATGAGGTGTGAAACCTAGGAAAAAAGCTATTGAGGCGAATCCCACCTGACCAGGAAGGATTAAGTTGTTATTTCAGGCTCCTGTGTATGAAAGACACTAGACCTGAGTGAACTAAATTAAATTTTCCCTAAATAAACTTTTTCAATCTGTTCTTCCCTGTCTTTTAGAAGGAGACTGGGTGTGCTGTGTGGACATCCAAGATACTTGTCTACACCTAAAGATTGTCAAAAAGATAATTTCTGTGTAGAAACCAGTCAGGGTCCCCAGGTTTGTAAAGGGGCAGGTAGGGACACACACACACACACACACACACACACACACACACACACACACACACACACACACACACACACACACACACACACACACACACACAGTGAAGACAAAAAAAAGTCTTTCATGCGGAACAGCGGAGCCTCTTCTGTTCAATGCGGAATAACCCGCTGTTGTGCATTGCTGCTTTGAGCAGAAATGGCTCCATTCTGTGATTTATGATTTGGCTCATATACCTTCATATGGACAAATCACAAAGCGGAGGCTGTTTTGCCAGGATTTTAACTGGCAGTGCAAGACTAGGGATTGGGCTGCTGATCTCAGGATAGTCCCGCTGAAATAGGGATATCTGGCAACCTTGGAGCCAGTCATGATAAATTCCAGACTGTATTAGATTTCTCCTTGATCCACAGAATGCTCACTAAATCTATGTCCATAGTAGGAGTGAACTAGATGCTGAAGTGGGTTTAGCTGTTTCATTACTCAGTTGACTGTCTCCTGGCCACACCAACTTGAAACAGATTTATCACTGCTTAGGTGTCTCTCTTGATTTTCTTCCAGTCTTGGAAATGCAGTGAACTCTGCAGTCCCAGCTAGCATCTGCTAAAATGCTTACCTTTATAGGTTATACCATAGTACACAGTATCCTACAGAGGCCATCTTTTCATGGACAAGATCATTTTATTACAATAACTGGTTTCTCAGGTTATTCAGTCTCATTTATATGTCTACAATGTTTGAGAGCACTGAGTTTAATTGTAGCAACTATATGCCTATTTAGCAAACACAACATGGTACATTTACAGGGCTTGTTAGCATGTCTTGGAGGGTAGCTTCTCACCCCAATTTAAATTGTGAGAAGTCCATTCCAAGTTCCGACTCTTGTTCTGTTTGTCACCATAACACGCCTCTATGTAAAAGGTTTGTAAGGGGGCAGGCTGTCCATGGTAGATTATCATAATCAGAAGCCTGTTTGTACATTAGTATTCTGGGGATGAGGCAGTTCTTACACTTCTGCCACTTAAGGTCTCTCTCCCTAAGGTGCTGTTGCCGTCCACACCAACATCATGGTAATGGTCTTGTATATCAGACCATCATGATAATGATCTGATATATAAACAAAATAGGGAAGAATATGCTCCAGCAGTCTTTCAGAAAGTAATGATACAGAATTTGGCTATGTTAAAATGGTACTTTCTGATTGCCATTCACATTCCTTGGGAAGCCATCTCTCTAGTAGACAGTCTCAGGAGCTGCTAATTGTTGCCTCACGAGTAGTCCTTTAGCCTGTCAATAGTGCAAAAGCTTTTCCATTATGAAGGATGCCTTGCTGTGATCTTTGCATTCCTGAACAATGCTGAGTCATAAACGTTTATTTTCCTTGATTCCTTCTTTGGGGGATTGTCCCAAGAAAGCTGAATTGGTCCTCATGACTCTTGCACATTTCCCCTTATTTCAAAATTAACTGCATAGCTTCTCCTGTTCCAGTAGTGGGCAGGGATTCTGTTTATCCAGCCAATGTAGTCCAGATTCTATTTCATGCAGTCTGTCTGATCTGAATAATTGGGTACAAGCTACTGGATAAATCCGATATGGCCTCCTGCTAGTGCTGCTCGGACAGCTTCTTCAGCAAAAAATTTCACAGATCTCATTTGACACCCTTAGCAATCAGCCAGATCTTCATAGCCTGACAGCTAAGTGCTCCTGTAAAACATCATCCCTGCTCTTTAAGCAGCCTTTTTCTTCGAAATCTTCTACATGTTGTTCGTAGATCACTGTTGCAGTATTCCAGTAATTGTGGGTTATCCTGCCAAGGGTAACCTGATGCCCTTTCAGGATTACAAATCCAAATAACCTTCTTGATGCTTCATACGTCTAGTGTGTGACCTGTCCCCATGGGTGTAGGTGTACGTAAACAGATATGAGTGTAGCATCCTTAAACTGTTACCACCATTCAGAACTCAGAAGCTTTGCTACCATCACTTTGAATACTACATTGCTGTGCTACTTCCACTGCCACAGCTTGGTCAGATAAGTGCTCATCTGGGGAACCTTTGTTTTCTTTCATCATAAAGATTTGTTGATGTCAGCTAAGAAAGGGAAGTTTGACTGTAAAGACAGAGTCCTTATAAAAACCTCCACTTTCAGCACTTTTGCTTAGGGGCTGAAAACTTTTATCATAGCTGTAAAATTTGCCAGTCATTTGTCCCTATGACCCTTCGCACCAGATTAGCCTCTCTTAATACCTATTTGGAGACCCAGTACCTCACAAGCCTTGCATTTTCCAAAATGGTGGAATTCTTGGCCTCTTGTTTCCTGCTTGCACCCAAAAATTTCAAAAAACTGAAACCGGATACTTCAGCTGCCAGTCTGACTTGGTCATTTCTTCTGAGGTACAAGAAGAATCTGTGGTACATCCAAGCTCTGCTGAGATGTCTGCTACTACAACACTGCAGTAGGCTGATATGGCGTCTCTTGTTTGCACTTCTGATGAGACTTAATATCCTACTGCTACAGGAAAGAAGTTGGGACCTAGGGTGTTTATTTTGGGTAGACTGGAGAGCATACATCGTATCCCAGTTAAAGAAGAGGCATTGGTTCCCTTTTTGAAGTCCAATAAGGTTCCAGATCAGCATGCTTTGAGCAGATGTCCCAGTGAAGAAGTTTGAAAAAGTTAAACACGTCTCATTTCCATGAAGAAGTATCAGAAAATAAATAAATAAAAATTAAAAAAATAAACAAACATGTCTGCCTTCAATGGATGTCCTATACAAAGCACTGAATAGAATTTTCTCAAGGCTTATGTAAAGCCATCTTATCTTTGAAACCTCCTTCCTTCTTTTCTTCCACATCAGCTGCCACTCCACCTTTGGAAAGGCATCATGAATCCTCAGAAGAGGAGGACTGTGATTCAGATGAGGACTCTCTGGCCTGTTGGAAGGAATAGGCCAGTGAGTCCTCATCTCTAGTTTAACTTTTAAACCAGTGGAATAGGCCAGTGAGTCCTCATCTCTAGTTTAACTTTTAAACCAATCTCCCAGCATATATTATATATAAATATATATATTATATATATATTATATATATATATATATATATATATATATATATATATATATATATATACATACACACACATATATACACAGACTTCATCTGTCCATTAGAGACATAGGTGCTAG
The DNA here is from genome assembly GCF_019279795.1 of Protopterus annectens. Lineage (NCBI taxonomy): Eukaryota > Metazoa > Chordata > Ceratodontiformes > Protopteridae > Protopterus > Protopterus annectens. The sequence continues at coordinate 403,391,763 of NC_056737.1, forward strand.
ACCTTGGGTGAATTTCCAATTTCTCACCCACCAATCCAGGTTATGCTTAGGATAGGGTTAGTGAGCTTCACATGGATAAGAAACCTGTTTCAGAGGAGGTAATTCCCTCAGAGATGTATCTGTCCCTTCATCATGCCCTATTTATGTCATGAGCAAAGTTCACGTCACTAGATTGAATTGTTTTGATGGTATTGGTTTTGCGGATGTGCAAAAGTCCCATCAGAGCGGGATACAAGGATGTTTGGTATATAGGCACAGATTGCCAAAACAGTCTATAGGAAACAGAGTTTAGAGATAGGGCTTTGAGATGATTTGCAAAGGACATGTTTACACTCTGTATTCTTTTTGTGAGGATAATCTGTGAATTTAAAAGTTATTGCATTACAGCCATCTCTTAAACAGTACTATACATTTTTTGATGTTTACTTTTGATTTTTCTCTGCATAAAATTAACTTTTTGGGCATTATTATACTTGGATGCATTTACTCACAACTTTAGGTCTTGCTGGTTTTGTAAGCAATTTTTTTTTTCTACTGTTTGTCTACATTTCCAAAGTAGTCATCAGTGTTATCAAAAAAAAAAGTTTTGTTAAAGGTCAACTAGTTAGAATGTCAAGATTTATTTCTGATGATAATTTTAAACTTGAAGCTGAAAGCTTTAAAAACATGCCACTGAAAATGAAGTATCCTGCATATATGTTAGATATTTTTTTTTCAGGAGGTTAAATTATAAAGGAGATCTAAATTCAAATCTATTCTGTCTGGTGATGCTGCATTCATAATGGCAAAACAACACAGAATTTTAGAACATCTGTTACACCATACACTTTTCAGTCAAACAATATTAGGAGAATTTTAGAAAGAAATTGGAAAGCGACTTTTAATTTGGAATTGATGGGCAAGTTAGTACCTACACCAAAATGTATCCATTGTAGGAATTTTAATATTAAATCACTTTTGGAGAATACTAAAGAACCACAACATAAACAGCTGTCGAAAATGGTTAAATGTGAACAGTGAAAACCATGCAGGTGTGTTTTAGATTCCACATATACCACAGTGGTTAGCTATTCAAGAACCATCTCATGTGATGGTCATTTAAATGTAATGCTAGGTGTTTAGTTTACATTGCTGTGTGCAGCAGTTGTGAAGCGTACTATATTTGGAAAACTGAGTGATGATTGAGGGGACGCATATACATGGAAAGGCACAAATACTGCTTTATTGAAACATTTCTTGAATTGTTCTAAGACATTTCTCTGTTTTATTTTGGAGAAAGTATAAATGCCAGAGATGGATGCAGGTTTTGTGTACTCTACAGGGTAATGCCTAATTCTGAGTGTCTGTTTACAACTCCTGAGTTTGGGGTATTGTGTCAAAAGTCCTATCCAAGTCAGGGTAGGCAATTTTTACTGTTTTGCCCTTATCCGTTAGCTTGGTGACTTTTTCAAAGAAGTTCACCAGGTTGAGTAGGCATGCTGTGCCTTTCACAAAGCCAAGCTGGGTTGGATCCAGTGTCTGAAGGTTTCCTGTTTCATTATTAATCATATCCCTTATCATTGTTTCCTTGGCTTTGCATATAAAACTAGTCAGACTTTTTGGCTTATTGTTCCCAGGTCCCGTTGATGGGCTGCCTTTGTGCAGAGGGATGACTATGACAGTCACAAATAAAGCAAATATGGCATAAAGCATGTGTGAAGACTGTGGTCAATAATGACTACAGAGATCCAGATAGGTCATGCTTCAGTCTATTTAGGAGGCATCCTGAGATGTTATTGGGGCCCATCGATGAAGTTTGGTTAGCCTAAGAGAGCACATTTAGGACCTGGTTCCTGTTAATAGTTTGGGGGATTATAATTGATGGAATTATTTGGGAGCAACCAGGAGGGAGAAGGGGGTAAAATTGGAGTCAAATTTGTTATACAGCAGATCTGCTATATCTTCTGACTCTGTTTATAAATGGCTCTGTAAATGGTCAATTCTGTGCACTGCTGTGGTACTGCCTTTGAGGTTTCAGACATAGCTAAATAAAGCTTTGTGTTTGTCCTTGACCTGGGAGGCTATCTTTACCTGAATATTGGCTTTTGGTAGACTTAATTTGTCCTCTTATAGTTGTTGGTTCAGCCTGAAGATAGTTTTTTTTTTATCCTTCTGGGTATTGCACTTTCTAATTTTAACTATGCCGTCTTTCCTTTTGTTGTATAATTTGTTTGTTTGGATTCCACCAGAGTGGTTTGTTTTTATTTTATTCTAGATGTGTTTCCGTTAAGCACAACTGTCACTGTGCATCTGTTAACAGGATTGTACAGAGTTTCTCTGTATAATTCTGCATAGGCAGTTGTATTCTCCAGGTATGGAGAGGCATGAAATTCTGTCATGTAATCACTTCAGTAGTTTGCCTTAGAGTATCCTGAGGTCACAACATTGATTTTTATTTTGAATGAGACAGCTTCATAGTCTGATCTTACCAGAGAAGACAGTACACTGGGGGGAGGGTGAATACAGTCTACTCCCTTATTTGTGAGTACTAGATCCAGTATGTTTGCATCCTTAGTGTTCAAATGGACTAACTGGTTCAGGATGTTTGTAAAAGTCCAGGAATCTCTAGGCCTGTAAGCTTGATGTTGTATAGGATTCCCAGTTTATAGAGGAGTAGTTAAAGTTCCCAGTGTATATGGTGTTGGGTGGAATGGTAAATCTCTCCAGTAGGTCTAAAAATGAGCTATGGGTTTTGTTTGTCATAGAAGTTTATCAATGTCTTGTAAGGATATAATATGGGATTCTTCCTGTGGTAATTTGGACATGGAGAAGCTCGAGTGCATCATCCTCTTTCTCCCCCTTGAGTTATGTTTGTCCATGTTGTAGCTAGACACCTCAACCTTTTGTCCCTGCCTTTGCAGTAGTTGGTCTAAATGTGTGGAAGTCATTGTATCCCTGCATTACCAGGGTGCCCTCTAAGGCTTTACACCATGTCTCAATAACAAAACAGATGTCTGCATTCTCCAAGGTGGGGAGAGCTCAGAGGGAGTGGAGTTTCTTGTTTAGGCTCCTAGCTTTGAGCAGTAACACCTTTAGATTCCTTAGGGTTGATTTTGTTAAGTTGGAAGGTTTGTCAGTTTGGCATTGCCTAAAAAATGTTTTATTGAGAAGGACAGTGTTTTAGCCAATATATGAAAGCCTAGTGGGGACAGGTGCAGACCATCCTTGTCAAAGCAATGTAGCTTGTTGACCATATCTTGCCATGCTGATAAATATTTTACTGCTTTTGAATGACACCAGAAGCTAAGCCAGTTATTAAAGTCCATCATCATCCTTGATGAGGATAGAATGCTTCTCAGTGCTAGACCCATGGTCTTGAGTGGTCCATAAAATCTCTCCTTGTAAAGTGAAAGGAGGTACATCTCAGGTCATTTACACACACATGGACTCTGAATCATACCAGTACTTGTGGTGCGATGATCCGAGTGACTGACTTGATAGGCAATTGGCTCTGATTTTGTCCTTGTTCAGCCTAGTGAGTGGGGTATCTGTGTCTCATAATGATGTCTTCTCTGACTAAAGTATTGGGTAGTATATTGGCGCGCCTTGTAGGCTTTGCAGTTGAGGCTCCATGGGGTGTGGTGGTATGGGTAGTGTTGGATGTTGTTTCTGTAGAGCACTTTTGAGTTTGCTGAGGATACTTGATGTGGGTTGAGTGTCTGAGAGTTCCCTGGGGTTTAGGAAGATTATTTTTCATTGCCTCAGCATATGTTGGTCTGTGTGTCAGGTGCATACTATGCATGGTAGATGTAATATGTGTGTGCCACCGACAACTTGCTTATTTTGAGTGCTTGTATGCCAATGTCTTGCCTCCAGTGACCTTACATCTCTTGCATACTGTGCCGGTTTCTCTAAGGATAAGCTTCGTCAGTGAACATGGGACAATTGCTATATTGTCTCAGGACACCCATTTCCACCAGACTGGCGATGGAGAAGTGCATATTCATGATGTAAGGTCCTTTTGGTGTGGCACAAAAGGAAGCTAATAGTGGGTTAGCTCGGGTGCTTTTGAGGCTAGAAGCAAAAACTAGGCTATGTAGGAGTAGATTTGTGGGACAGTGCTCTTGTGCGCAAACATTTTTTTGGGGGGGGGTTAGTTCTGTTCAGGACGGTTTTGGGTGTACAGGAGTACCTTTTTAGTTCGAAGCATTCCTTGTACTGATTTTTACTTGCCTGTGTACAGATTTAAAAAAATAAAAATAAAAACGTACTTGAAGGTGCGATTCTCCAGTATCTTTCAGATAAATAGTTATTTTGTTGTTCTCAGGTGTTAACTTATAAAATATTTACTCTGACAAGGGCAGTATAAAAAGTAATTTCCCTTTTCTTGCAGGAATTTATTCAGTGGTTGATAATCATATTTGTGATAAAAAGTCACTCTAGCAAATGTCTCACCTGGAATAAACAAATCTGTTTAGTTGACAATATGTCAGCCTTAACAGCATTGTATAAAAAAGATTTTTGCATGGGGTCTGCACTGTGCTTATCTCACATCTGTAAATATACGGTCACCAAGACTGCACAACCTTGGAACTGTGGATTAACTTCTTTACCCATACAGTTTTACAATCTTGTGGATCTACGACCATAATTTTTAAACTAAAATGGAAGTCATTAAGCTGGTAAACTGTTCCCATGTTAACTAAACTGGATGCAAAAGCTGGTAAACTGTTCCCATGTTAACTATACTGGGTGCAATCAAACCTAGATATCCCCTTGAAATCATCTAATCATCTTTTCAGCTTTTGTCCTGACTTCATTTTCACCATGGGATAATTCTGTGCTGCATATTTTGTTACCTTATCTCCGAAACAAATACTATCAAAAGAAGAAAACTGAAGTGAAATAGCCAGTTTCTTCTAGAGAAAATGATCAGAAGTTTATTGCTGCAGTTTGTGTTGACACATTTTTCAAGGTAGTTGTGGTTTTGTCAGGCACCATGATTTATCTCTCTGTTTTTGTTAACACTCAAATTGTTGCATATCTTTAAGTGCAGTCTAACATAGACAGTGCACTGTAGCTTTGACAGTTTTATCACAGGTGGTGTTTTTTTCTGCTGTCTTCAAGGTTGGCGTTGAGTAAAAGGTGAGAGTTTTTCTTTTTTTTTTTTTTTTTTTCTCATAGACTCCAAGTTAGTGCAGCTGCAGCAGTAAATTTAGAGATCAGGGTGTTGGGGCAGAGACCTCTTAAGGGTTATAGGCGAGTTACAGCTCCTCTGGAAGAACATTTTTTTTAGTTTTGTATGGTGTGTTGAACCGTGTGTTAGCTTTTTTGAGCATTTTCACGATTATATTTTGAGTAAGGTTTTTGCAAGACTTCTTTCATTGTATAGCCTTTGCATTCTAGTTCTATCCCTAAATTTTAATTTGCTTCCAGTTTACTTTTTTCATAGTAAAAGTGAACTAAATCAAAGTTAGATCTGACAACTAATGTGTCGCTCTTTGTTTTAGAGTTTTTATTGTGATAAATCATTTAGCTTGTATGTAAAGAGGAATTTCTTTTTCCTCACAGCCCTTTCTGTAGTGGATGTAATTTGGCTGTTTACGGGGAAAAAGGTGCACCCTTCCTGTGTTTACTCAATGGTGCTTTTCCCCTGAATTGAAGATGAGGTATAATGTTATAATGTTTTTTTCTCTTTTTCAATAAAACTCTTACCTTGAAGCACAGTGCATGTTTGTGCTGATGCTTATTCCTTTATAATTTACTTCAAGCCGGGCTAAAATGTCAGCTTTTAAAATTTGTGTGGTGCTGAAGTAAAATGTGACCTACTCAACAGTTCATTCTTTTTGTAGGGACGTTCACTGCATGCTAAGAATGCCAGTTTGGGAGCTCATAGAAAGTACGGATAATTTCTGTGAATAAGCCTCGGCATTAGTATTTCATTTTGTAGTTGGTAAACAATTTTAAAGCAGTTTTATTTTTATAAAACTAAATGCTTATAATTCTTTTTCAACTAAAAAACAGTAGAGACAGCAAACAGTGACCAAAGTAAAGAAATGTATTTATTTAATGTTCTCCCAATAAAATGTCTTTACTTTGGTCACTGTTTGCTGGCTCTACTATTTTTTCGGTTGCTGTTGGGTTTGGAGCCATGCAGCTACCATACATGGAGGGGCTTGTTCCTCTTTTTCAACTAACACATTAACTAAACACCGAATCTTGCCATGAATGACGTTTCTACATCCAGGTACAACATACTGACTGATGCAAGACGTTGGCAGCTTCTTTACTGATACTTCCATGTACTACATCAATTTTTAGCAACCTCCTGGAGTAATAACTCTTTTTGTATTGGCACTTGCTGCTTTATAATAAAAATGAAGATGTGCTGTGCTTAAAAATTTTTTTTGATCTATGGAAAAAAAAAACATTAAACATTATCTTTAAGTCAGGATAATATGGGGAAAAATAATTTTGAGGGAGATTACATTCAAGAGGATTCTCAACTGAAGAGGTTTATTTTTGGTTTATATTATGCAACATCCTTTGACATGAATTCTAATCTGGTCTGAAGACAGCATTACCTTATGTGTGTGTGTGTCTAATGTTTTTTCTTCTCCACATTTTTCTCGTCTCATGATCACTCAGGGCTACAGTGCTGTTTCCTCAGATTCTACATGCACTCTCTCCAGCTTTTAATAATATTGATAGACTTTGCAGGGTACCTCCTGAATGTTTTGATTGGTATGGGTACCCCTTGCCATGTTTTGATCAAGTTACTATGTCTCACAAGAGCTTATGCAGTCTCCTTTAAAAAAAAAAAAAAAAAAAACGTCGTTGTAGTGTTTTACCTCTTTGAAGACTGTAAATTTAACAGGCTTAGCATTTTTTTAAAACCAAATTCCACTTCTGTCTGTCATGGTTACTTAGTATTCCCGAGATGTTCTTAGTGTTTCACTGTTGCAGTCATCACACTTGGGTTATCTGCCTGCAGGTTAGCCCTCAGTCGGCCGAAATACCAGAGACTTAGTATCTCTGCATCTGTTGCTATCGCTCCAGGACTGACGTCAGGTCGTTAGGAGTATAAAAGCAGGCAGCCCGACATCATTACATCAGTCTTTCTTGCCGAGGAGCCCAAAGCAGAAGCAGTTCGCAAGTACTGGTTGGCCGCTACCTGAATTTTCATTTACAAATTAAATAAGCCTGAAGTCTTCTAAAGCTAAGTACCCCGTTGGGGATCCTTTTTTCTTTCTCTAACCAATGTCAGAAAAAGTTAACAATTGTCTCGCTTGTGGAAAGCAAATACCACGCAGAGATTTTCATTCTTACTGCATCACCTGTTTAGGTCCAGACCACAATGTACCTTACTCTTGGTTTTGTGCGTTGTTCAAAGCCCGAACCATTCGTCGTCGGGCTCTCATTGTCATTAAATTCTTTTGTTCTCTATCTCCGTATTCCAAAATGGCTTTGGTAAGCCACCCGACTACCGATGTTCCGAAAAAACATAAGGATAAAGACAGAGACAGACTGCATAGGTCCAAACCTGCCGATGACGCTTCCATTAAGCTAGTCGCCAGTTCGCCAGTACTCAGATGCTTTTGCAGCCCCTGATGCCCGCTTCTATGGATTCACAGGCCTCTACCGAGACCCATTCGGAGTCCGGTAATGCCGCGAGACTCTTCTTCGATTATGGAACCTGTGGATGTCTCTACCTTGGATGGGTCCGGAGCCACTGTGCAGGCACCGGCTTCTGCGGCAGTTCTTCACACTACCCATGTTCGACTCAAACCGATGACTTTTTATCTAAAACTGCTGAGTTTCTTAGGCCAAGAGTACGCGCTATGCCTAGAAAACCAATGACCAAAGCGCATGCACCTCCTCCCATGCCACAACAACAAATGCAAGAGGGAAAAGAGACCAGTCCCATGCAGCTTCAACAGACCAGAAGTCCAATAACTCTGAGGTATCTGATTATGAAGACATGCCCTTATCTGCTTATGAGGATTCAGATGCAGAGGAATCCATTCCATCTGCCTCCCCTTCAGACGATTTTTATTTTGGTGAAACCTTTTATACCTTAAGAGAGCATTTCCATTTTGGTGAAACCTTGTATACCTTAAGAGAGCATTTCCACTGGGAATGCCAAGATTATCCTCGGTCCAAAAAGAGACTCGGACAATTCCTAGATTTGCCACAGCACAGACCTTTAGCAATACCCCCTGTCCTGGAGGTTGTTGATGTTTTTGTGGAATCCAGTCTTACTCCTGATACTTTGCCTCCTGTCCCTAGGAAACCAGTCAGGTACTACAGAGTACCTGACACGCACACATTTCTTTTCAAGAGTCCTACTGCTGACCCAGAGATCATTTCCCAGGGGCCTAAAGGTATCAAGAACAACAGCCAAGGATCCCACCCCTTCGGACAGGGATTCAAGAGATTTGGACAGACGGGGTAAAAAGGTATATACCTCTGCTACTCTTGCTATTAGAGCATTAAATTGTCAGTTTCACATGCTGAAATACCAGCAACATATTATGGAACTTATTAAACAAAAAGTAACAACCTTTACAGACTGTGCAGAAAATTGCATTCTGCAAGCCAAGTCAGTAAGCATACTTTGCAGTGCGACTTTGACGCCCTAGAGGCATCTTGCAGGGCAGTAGTCACTGGTTCTGTACTAAGAAGGCATGCTTGGCTCAAGGAGCAGACCTTGCCAGACCATGTCAAATCAAAGTTACTAGATGCTCCTTTGAACAAGGACTGTTTGTTTGGCACCAAAGCAGAAGAGGTTCTTAAAAATATGGAAGGAAAAGCTAAGTCTATGCAGACTGTTAAAGAATTCTTACAAGTGCAACCCCCTAGATATTTAGTAGGCATTGCCATTTCAAACACTGGTCCTTTCCAGCCCCCTCCAGGCCATCTCAGACCAGACCCAGGGGCAACAGACCACCCAGATTACAGTCTCAGGGTATGCAGAGATCTAAGCAATGGAGTGCCCCCACCCCCAAAGCAGGGAGCGGTAAGCCACCTCCTTACGGAAGAAACTCACAATGACTTCTCCACTCCACTCCCCACCTCTGCCCATTTGCTTGTGCCCCTAGGAGGAAAACGTGCCCTTCATGCAAAAAACTGGATGTCCATCACATAAGATCGATGGGTCCTTAACATTGTATCCCAGGGGTACAAGTTTTACTTCCACTTACTGCTAACCCCAAGAGGGTTCCCAGACCTTCCTTCAAACGAGTGGGCAGAGGCTCAAAACCAAGTTCTATCCCTTCTGTCCATCAGAGCTATTCAGCCAGTTCCAGTGGAACAAGATAGGTCAAGGATTCTATTCCAGACTCTTCCTGGTACCCAGAAAAGAGGGCTCTTGGCACCCAATGCTGGATCTTTCAATTCTCAACACAATCCTTGTGGTTCCAAAATTCAAAATGCTTACCCTGCAACAGCTTCTACCTATGCTAACCAAGGATGCCTGGTTAGTCACCTTAGACTTAAAAGAAGCCTATCTGCATATCCCTATAAGGGAGTCATGCAGGAAGTATCTACGTTTCAGGGCCAAATCTATGCATTATCAGTTCTCTGCCCTTCCCTTTGGCTTATCTACCGCACCCAGAGTATTCACAAAATGCCTGGCTCCAGCCATTGCATATACTGCAGGCAGAGAAATATCCAAATTTACCTGTACTTGCATGACTGCCTGATTCATGCAGGTAGTCAGGAATTGCTGTTGCAGCACCTGACATTTGTGAAAAACCTCCTCACTTCCCTGGGGTACACCATCAACGAAAATAAATCAAAACTGATACCCAGTCAAAGGATTGTATTCCTGGGAGCAAGCTTGGACACAACATCCTCACTTCAGAAAAACAAGTCTGACAGCCTACTTCAAACATATGGCCACCAGAACTCAGCTAACCACAAGAAATATACTGCAGGCCCTAGGGTTCATGGCCTCATGTATACTGCTAATTCCATATGCAAGACTGCATATGAGGAAACTTCAGTGGTACTTAAGTTTTAGGTGCCAACATTCTTAGGACCTAGAAACAGTCATTCATATCATACCCTGTCTAAGGACAGAGTTTCTTTGGTAGGCAGAAGCATGCAACCACAACAAGGGGCTGCCCTTTACTCAATCCCACGCTGCCCAGACCCTAACCACAGATGCATCGGACTATGCCTGGGGAGCACACATGGACGGCAAATGCATTCAGGGCCACTGGAGCCCAAGTCAAATTCATCTGCACAACAACCAAAAAGAGATGCTAGCTGTGCAGAACACCCTGACAGCTTTCAGATCCATACTCTTTCCAGGACAACTTCTAATAAAAACAGACAACACCACAGTTATGTGGTACATCAACAAGCAGGGGGTAGCCCATTCCTACCCACTCTGTAGGCTAGCCATGGCTCTGTGGAACACGGCATTGGACATATGCAAGTCCATCTTTGCAAGCTCAATTCCTGCCAGGCAAACAAAATTCACTGGCAGATGACTTGAACAGAAATCTCCAAGACCCACACAAGTGGCAGTTAGAGTCCAGCACCTGCAACCTCCTGATTCAGAAATGGGGGACCCCAGAGGTGGACCTTTTTGCCCCCCCCCCCCCTACAGCCACTAGCTCAGCAGATTCTGCACTAGGAACCCTCACAGCAGGGCCTGGAAAGTGGATGCCCTATCCTTTCAGTGGGTAAATCTCTCAGTTTATGCATTCCCACCCCTGCTCCTTCTCTCAAGAGTATTACTCAAAATAAGACAGGACAGACTGAGGACAATTCTGATTGCCCCGGACTGGTCACACCAGCACTGGTACCCTCTCCTGTGCAGCCTGACATCGGTGCCACCCTGGCACCTACATCAGAATCCTACCCTGCTGTCTCAGCAGGAGGGGCAGATTTTGCATCTGCAACTGCAAACCCTAAATCTTGCAGGCTGGCTTATCCCTCGAACCCTATCCCAGCAGCTCTAAGCAAACAAGTGCTGGACATCATTCTTGAAGCCAGAAGACCCAGTACAAGGAAATCTTATGCGAATAAGTGGAAAAGATACTGCTCAGGAGCCTATCTAAAGGAGAGGACACAACTCTGCCCTCCCTGCCTTTAAATTTGGATTACTTAGCAGATCTACTCCACAAAGTCCTGTTTTTTTCTCTTCCATTAAGATTCATGGCTCGGCCCTTTTGGCTCATTACAACACTGAGCCACCTTTCTTCTCGTACCCTCTTACCAAACAATTTCTGAGAGAGGCAAACAACTTAAGGCCACCAAGGAGAGCACCCACCCCTGCTGTGGACCTTAACTTTGTACTGGAAAAGCTCACACTTCCACCCTTTGAGCCTGCAGTGTCAACAGACTAAAAATTCCTCTCTTGGAAAACAGCATTGCTTCTAGCCATCACTTCAGCTAGAAGAGTGTCTGAACTACAAGCACTTATGGCTGTTGAACCCTTCATTTTTTTCCATGCTGACAGGGTCTCTCTCAGGACAAACCCTTCATTTATGCCTAAAGTGGTGTCCAGTGTGGCTGTCAATCAATCCATACATTTGCCAAACTTTTCCCTAATCCTCAAATAAAGGGGAAAGGATCTTGCACTCCTTGGACGTGCACATACAGCTCAGATTTTACCTAGATAGGACTAAGGCCTTCAGAAAATCAGACCAGTTATTACTCAGCTTTGCAACAGGGGCAGAGGGCAAGGCCATTTCTACACAAACGATATCTAAATGCATAGCACATTGCATCCATTTCTGCTACACGCACCATGGGAAACTTACCCCGCAGGGGGTCAGAACACATTCCACTACGGCAACATCTTCCTCTACTACATTTCTCAGGGGAGTCCCTGCCAGGGACATCCTGGAAGCTGCTACCTGGAGTTCAGTACACACTTTCACCGAGCACTACCATTTGCCTATCTTCTCCAAATCCAGGGCAGGCTTTGCAACAGCAGTACTGCAGGGCATTCTAGCCAGCCCTAACTCTTCCTGATTGCCTCCACTCTTCTTCAGCTTTGGGAATCCATCCAAGTGTGATGACTGCAACAGTGAAACACGAAGAACATAGTACAGTTGTGTACACTTACCATAAATGTAGATGTTCGAGTGTATTCACTGTAGCAATCCTGGTTTCCCTCCCTCCATCCCCCTGGTATTTCTCTCTCTCTCTCCCTAATCTATCTAGGCCTTTACCCCCCCCCCCCCCATTTTCAGGGGTATGGATATTAGTATTTACTTTTTACAGGTGGTGTTTTCCTCCACCATGACCACCTGACATTTGAGGAAAGAAAAACTGATGTAATGGCATCGGCTGCCTGTTTTTATACTCCTGACGACCTGATGTCAGTCCTGGAGTGACAGCAACTGACACAGAAATACTAAGTCTCTTGTAGTCGGGGCGACTGAGAGCTGCCTGCAGGCAGATAACCCAAGTGTGATGACTGCAACAGTGAATACACTCAAACATCTACATTTATGGTAAGTGGACAAAACTGTACTTTCTGGTACAAGGCATTTACTGAAACAAAAAACTATGCATCTGATGTCAGTTTTCATTTTATCTTTGACATATGTGTTCAGTTCCGAGCATCAGAACTGACTCTGCCAGTGTTCTTCGTGTTTCACTGTTGCAGTCATCACATTTGGGTTATCTGCCTGCAGGTAGCCCTCAGTCGGCCTGAATACCAGCATCTTGAGATTTCTGCGTCGGATGCTGTTGCTTCTTCCATGACGTCAGGTCATCAGGGGTATAAAACATGCAGCCGACGCCATTACGTCAGTCTTTCTTGCCGTGCGGTGCCCAAAGCAGAAGCAGTTCGCAAGTACTGGTCGGCCGCCTCCTGAAATTTTTGTTTTTTGAGTTTCAGACCTGAAGTCTTCTAAATGATAAATACCCAGTTGGGGATCCTTTTTTCTTGCTCTAACCGATGTCAAAAAAAATTAATAATGGTCTTGCCTGTGGAAAGCAAATACCTCTCAGCGATTTTCATTCTTACTGCGTCATCTGTTTAGGCCTAGACCACGACGTCCCCCGCTGTCGGTTTTTGCCTTGTTAAACTCCCAAACTACTCGTCGTCTGGCTATATTTATCACTAAATTATTTTGCTCTCTGTCTCCGTATTCCGAAATGGCTTTGATAAGCCATCTGACTACCAGTCTTCTGAAAAAAACATAAGGATAAAGACAGAGACAGACCGCATAAGTCCAAAACTGCCGATGATGCTACCGTTAAGCTAGTCGCCAGTCCACCAGTACTCAGTGAAGCACTTTTGCAGCCCCTGATACTTGCTTCTACAGATTCGCAGGTCTCTGCTGAGATCCATTCGGAGTCTGGTATGCTTCACTAGGATACACCATCAGCAAAAAGAAATTGCATCTGGTACCCAGCCGACAGATTGTATTCTTGGGAGCAAGCTTGAACACAACTTCCCAGATGGCATTCCTCACTCCAGAAAAACAAATTTAAAGTCTCTGGTGTCAACATTCTCAGGACCTGGAAACAATGATTCCTATCATTCCTTGCCTAAGGACAGAGTTCCTTTGGTGGGCAGAGGCCTGCTACCATAACAAGGGATTCCCTTTCACTCAACCCCCTGCCGCCCAAACCCCAACAGACTCATCAGACTATGCATGGGGGGGGGGGGGGGGGGCTCACATGGCAGGACAATGCATTCAAGGCAAATGCACCTGCATATCAATCAGAAAGAAATGTTAGCTGTGCAAAATGCTCTGACAGCCTTCAAAGGCCTTATTCTTCCAGGACAATGATTGGTAAAGACAGACAACACCACAGCTATGCGGTACATAAACAAGCAGGGGTGATCCCAGTCCTACCCTCTCTGCAGATTAGCCATGGCTTTGTGGAAAACAGCCTTGAGCAACCAAGTGCACCTGCAAGCTCAATTCCTGCCAGGCAAACTAAATTCACTGGCAGATGACTTAAGCAGAAATCTCATGGACCCACATGAGTGGAAACTGGAACCCAAAATATTCAAGCTTTTGAGTAACAGGTGGGGGGCACCAGAGATGGACCTCTTTGCTTCCCCTCAGAGCTGTAAATTGAGCAAATATTGCACCAGAACTCCCCACAGCCAAGCTTGGAAGGTGGATGCCCTGTCCTTTACCTTGGAAAGCCTCTCAATCTATACAGCCCCTCTGCCCCTCCTCTCGAAGGTTCTACTAAAGATCAAACAGGACAAGCCAAGGACAATCCTGATTGCACCATACTGGCCATGCCAGCACTGCTATCTTCTTTTGCGCAATCTGACAGTAGTGCCACCATGGCACCTGCCTCAGACCCCTTCCCTGCTGTCTCAGCAGGAGGGACAGATTTTGCACCCTCAGTTACAGACCCTGAACCTAGCAGCCTGGCTCATCCCTTGAACTTATCACCAGCAACCCTCAGTAAGCAGATGCTGGATGTCATTCTGGAGGCAAGGAGGCTTAGGACTACAAAATCCTATTCGGAAAAATGGAAAAGATACTGTTCCTGGAGCCAGTCTCAGGGAATGGACACAACTGTACCCAGCTTACCTCATATATTGGATTACTTAACAGAAATGCTACACAAAGGCCTATCCTCTTTAATTAAGATTCATGACTCTGCCATCTCAGCTCATTATAATACTGAGCCACCCCTCTTCCCTCATCCTCTTGTCAAACAGTTCCTGAGAGGAGCCACAAGTTTAAGACCTCCCAGGAGAGCTCCCACTCCAGCATGGGACCTTAACTTTGTATTGGAAAAGCTCATGCTTCCGTCCTTTGAACCTGGTGCTACAGCAGAGTTAAAATTTCTCTCACGGAAAACAGGCTTTACTTCTGTCCATCATTTCAGCAAGAAGAGTGTCTGAATTGTAGGCCCTTATGGCCGTGGAACCCTTTATTATCTTCTATGTGGACAGGGTTTCCCTCGGGACTAACCCATCATTTGTGCCCAAGGTGGTATCTAGTGTGGCTTTAAACCAATCCATTCATTTGCTAACTTTTTTCCCTAACCCTCAGAATAAAGGGGAAAGGATCCTGCACTCCCTGGACGTGCATAGGCAACTTAGGTTCTATCTGGACAGGATTAAGCCTTTCAGAAAGTCTGACCAGCTTCTAGTTGGCTTTGCTGCAGGGGCAGAGGGCAAGGCCATTTCAAAGCAAACCATTTGCTAAATGAATAGCACACTGCATCCATTTCTGCTACAAACACCATGGGAAACCTACCCCACAGGGCATCAGAACACATTCCACTAGGGCTACATCAACCTCTACAGCTTTCTTAGGGGAGTGCCTACCAGGGACATCCTGGAAGCTGCAACCTGGAGCTCTGTACACACTTTCACTAAGCATTACCACTTACCTATTTTTTCTAAATCCAGAGCTGGATTTGCCACAGCAGTCTTACAAGGCCTGATTGCCAGCCCTAATGTTTCTTAGGTACCTCCACCCATCCTCAGTTTTGGGAATCAACCCAAATGTGATGACTGCAACAGTGAAACATGAAGAACATAGTACGGTTGTGTACACTTACCGTAAATGTAGATGTTCGAGTGTATTCACTGTTGCAGTCCTGGTTACCCTCCCTCCAGTCCCCTGACTTCTCTTTACTTTTACCTATCTTTTTTATTTGGCATATCTTATATCATTGATATTTGCTTTTTGCTGGGGGTGTTCCATACCATGCAATTGCTTCCTATTTTGGGGGCTCCTGACATCTGGGGTAAGAAATACTGATGTAATGGCATCTGCTGCATGTTTTATACCCCTGACGACCTGACATCATGGAAGAAGCGACAGCATCCGACGTAGAAATCCCAAGACTGTGGTATTCAGGCTGACGGAGGCCTACCTGCAGGCAGATATAACCCAAATGTGATGACTGCAACAATTAATACACTGTAACATCTACATTTATGGTAAGTGTAAACAACTGTACTTTAATATGGCTTGCGGAAGCTAAAACCCACGAGCCTAACCCTTACCTACAATGCTTCTTTTGTTACCTCAGATCTTGTTTTCCGTTTTTTGCGTTGGATGTGGTTGCCTTTATTCTCAAGCAAGCTAAGCAAAAGTTTATTATTTTCTTCATGTTTTCCGACTATTCAGTAGTCTCATTCACCCTTAACTTATTTTATACAGTTTTGAACCTTTTCTGTCCGTTTTGTCTGTAATACATTCATATTCTCGACTATCATTGTTGATAGTCTTTTCCCTTCTGTAAATTTCCCGGCTATTCTCTCTCTCTCTCAAAAAAAGGGTAGTCTTATAGTACTTTATCATCTTCTTCTTGTGTGTGTGTGTGTGTGTGTGTGTGTGTGTGTGTGTGTGTGTGTGTGTGTGTGTGTGTGTGTGTGTGTGTGTGGCCTGCTTGCTATTTTTTTTCTTGGAGCAAGACATGGCTGATGAATCTAAAGCCTCTTCTGGATTTAAGAGGTGCTAGAAATGTGGGCACAAGATACCTCTTATGGATGCACATTTGTTGTGTGTACTGTCTAGGCCCCCCTCCATCTTCAGGAGTCCTGCTGTATATGCCATCCCTTCAACTACACAGCTTTAGCTAAAAGAAAAAAATAAATTAATCTTGAAGGGCCTTATCCCATCTGCTTTTAGTGAAGCCGTATATGGTTCTGAAAAAGGTAAAAGTAAAGCTGATGTGTCATCTCCTCCTCCTTTCCTCTTCCTCCACTAAATCTTCGGAGAAACAAAAGTGGAGGAGTGTTTTAGTGCCAAGGCACTATCTTCAAAAATGCTAAAGTCTTCAGTTCCTACTGTTATTTTCGGAAATGACAGAAATAATGCAAAAGATACCAGTTCTTACACGTTTTTCATAGCCAAACCTACTGGATAAGACAATCTTCAACACCAGAGTATTCTGGGGAGAAGCAGCTTGACCCATCAGTACCGCAATTATTTGTGCAGACTCTCTTTGGCGCAGACCATTTCGGCACAGAGTAAGCTATCTGGGAGTGTTCCATGTTGACTCTGCCTAGAACTACATACTCACCCTCGTTTGACCCCTTTCCAGGTAGGCTACCTTCACCCTTTCTGGAAAGGTCAAAATCACCCTCCATTTCTGTCTCTTTATTTCACCAAAAGCCTAACTGAAGGTGATGTGGAGAGACTGGTGAATAAGATACTTTGAGTAAGAGGATTGAGAAGTTCCACTTCAGATCTGGCCCCCACTGGTTTAGGATCCGAAGTTTCCTTTACCTGTCCAACACTTACTCCTCTAACTTCAGCTGAAGGTTTAGAGCTCATGACTCCGAATTTTCTGGCGCCAACTGTATTGGAGCCGAAGATGTCCATGTCTTCGGACCTGATTTTCGATCTGAGTTCTTTGGTTTAGTTGGAACTGGAGACTTTGCGGAGCTGCATCTGTCCTGTTGGCTCCGAGGGGTTAGAGTCTACTCCTATTTTTTCAGAGCCTTATGTGTACCTTAGAGCTTTGGCACGGATCAATTTGGCTCTGGCTTCGGCCTCTGGCGATGTCCCCTCAGAGTGGGAGTGACCACTATTCCGAGGCAGTCTTTCTCAGTTCTGGATTCCCTTCCCTCTGCAGGTGAGCCAGCTTTGGAGGATATGGAGAGGGCCTTGACTGCAGCAGTTAGCCAGTCAACATCTTGCACTTCAGAGCAGATGCCCTTGCCTTCCTTTCACCCCGATATTCAACCAGTACCTCCACTGGGTCAGTGGGTGCCAAAACTGCAGTATTCTCAGACGGGAATTACCTCCTCTTCTGATACCTCCCCAGATCGTCCCACTGAGGAGGTTCCTGAGAAGAAAGTGGAAGAAGAAGCACTTACATTCCCTGGAGGAATCCATCACCAATGACACAGACTACGATGAAGGGGAGGGATCCCCAAGGTTACCACCTGATGTTGTCTCCTTTGAAGACATCCTGGAAATATTAAAGCAGAGGGGTGACCAGAAGTCCCATAATCCTTCTCCTGAGGAGTCTGTGTATCTGCAGGCTTTTGGCACTTGACCATCTACCTCTTGGGGACTCCGCCGTCTGATGAGCTCATTCAGTTGATCTCTCAGTAGGTATGGATGGCCCCTAATACCATAGAGCCTATCCCCAGGAGACCTGACGCATTTCTGTCCACCCCTGAAGGTGAACAGTTATGGGCCAAGAGATTAGCTGCTGATGCCATGGTCGTGGTGGAAGCCACAAAAAAGAAAATGGCTGATGAAAGTTCCTCTGTCCATCTATTGAACAGAGAGTCTCTGACGATGGATAAGTTTGGGAAGCAGGTCTGTGCTTTATCAACCTTTGCTTTAAGGTCCTTGATTTTCTTGGCACACTTCACCAGACTTCAGAGGGATCTGGCCAATGAGTTATTGGATATCCTCAGAGGAACTGTTTCTCAGGATGTCCAAGAGAAAGTGGCTTCCCAGTTGGCTACCTTGGAGTTTGTGTCCAATTCTTATATGAGGTTTATCGCTCATGCAGCCGCAGGGACCACTAGAGCAACGGGTTCAGGAGCTGGCATTAGGAGACGCACCTGTGTGACTTTGCGGAGCCATTTGAGTCTTCATTTTCAATGCACCCTTTAATGGATCATCCCTGTTTGGTCCAAAAGTTAGAGAAACTTTATCCAGGTGTGAGAAAGATGGAAAGACCCTTTCTGCAGTGCATGTACGTTTTTCCACTCGTCAATGACCATACTCTAGAAATCAGAGAAACCGTGGAAACATGTGGTTCAAACAGTCCCAAGGGCCTTTTCAGGACACATGTGTAAGTAGCTCCCCCAGGGGCAGAGGAGGGAATTTCAATGGAAAATGCCACCCCTGCAGCGGAGGTGACCCTCAGAATCATGGTTTTAGAGATTCTTTCTCTGGTAAACCCTACCATTGCTCCTGAAAGGAAGCCCGATTGTCTTCCTCTGGAGGCAGTCGGGGATGCTTATCTCAGCACCAAAATGCTTGGCTACAAGTAACTTTGTATGCTTGGGTGCAGAGGATTATATCCAGAGGTTATAGAATTCCCTTTTCTCTTCCTCTTCCTGTATGCAAGAAAATCCCCGGCGTTCCACCCTGTCAGAGGGAACAAGCAGATGTTCGTGTTTCACTGTTGCAGTCATTACACTTGGGTTATCCTGCCATCAGGCAGTCCCGCAGTCGGCCAGAGTTCCAAAGTCTTGGTCCGCCGTCGTTTGCTGTCACTTCTTCCCTGGCGTCAGTGTGCCAGGAGTATATAAGATGCAGCCGATGCCATTTTCTTCAGTCTTTCTTGCCGCGCGGTGCCTGAAGCAAAAGCACTTCACAAGTGCCAGTCGGCCGACTCCTGAGATTTTCAGTTCGAATCTTCAGAACCGAAGTCTTCAATAAAGCTAAGTACCCTGTTGTGGAAACTTTTTCTTGCCTCAGACCGATGTCAGTAAAAGTTAGTAATTGTATTTCTTGTGGGAAGCAAATACCGCGTAAGGATTTTCATTCTTACTGTATTCCATGCCTAGGCTCAGACCACGACGTCACTAGTCAGTTTTGTGCTAGATTTAACAAACGCATTATTAAACGTCGGTTTTTATTTTTGCTCGCCATTACTTTGGGCGAAGGTTTAATTATACCATGCGGTCAGAACAACCGACGACCGGAATACACAAAAAACGCAAAGACAAGGATAAGGACAGGCATCCGAGGCCCAAAACTGACGACGAAGCCTCTTCTAGGCCAGTCGCCGGTTCGCCAGTTCTCAGTGAGGCGCTTTCGCAGCCCCTGACACCCGCTACCTCAGAGCCACAGACCACCTCCGACTCCCACGTGGAGATGTCTAGGCCTCTGGATACTCAAGGTGTTGGGCCTACGGAAACAAACCCTTCATTTGGGTCCAGAGCTTCTGAGCAGGCATCGGCTTCTGAGGGTGTTTTCAGACCTTCACAAATTATCATAAAAACTATAGCCAAGTCTAAAACTCCATTAAAGACAAAGAAGCAAGTACAGCATTCACCTGGACAGGCCTCTATGCCTAAAAAACAGATACTCAAAATGGCCGAAGACTTAATTACTCTGATTAGAGGTACCCATCCCCCACCTGATAAAAGGCCTGGGCAGGATACAGACTATGATTCTTCTGACCAGGTTTCCATTTACTCTGATTCCTCTTCAGACCAGGGATACTCTTTAACCCCCCCCCCTCCCATGAGGACTGTGATGCTGAAGAAACAATTCCTTAAGCCTCTCCTCCAGAGGATTATTCTTTTGGGGAAACTTTACATACCATGAGGGAGCATTTCCATTGGGAGGGCCAGGATTACTCAGAATCCAAGAAAAGGCTCAGATTTTCTTTTACTACCTCAACACAGACCCCCTTGCTATTCCGCCAGTGTTAGATATTGTGGATGATGTGTTCTCTGAATCCCGTTTAAATCCTGATTCTTTGCCCCCTGCTCCAGTCAAGCCAGACAGGTACTACAGAGTCCCTGACTCTCACAAATTTCTTTATAAAAACCCTTTTGCTGACCCAGAAGCTATTTCCCAGGGTCCCAAAGGGGTAAAGGCTTCCACGGCTAAGAATCCAGTTCCCTCTGACTGGGATTCTAGAGCATTAGACAGATGTGGGAAGAAAGTTTACACTTCTGCAACTTTAGCAGTGAGAGCTTTAAATAGCCAGTTTCACATGCTTAAATACCAACAATATTTAATGTCTCTGTTAAAGCAGAAAATGATTACAAGTTCAGAACAACCTGACTATAAGGAAATGCAGGAGTTATTGCATGCAGCTGAACAAGTGGGCAAACATACTCTGCAATGTGGTTTTGATTCATTAGAGGCTTCTTGTAGAGCTGCAGTTACACGATCTGTGATTCCAAGGCATGCTTGGTTAAAAGAACAAGGTTTATCTGATCATGTTAAGGCTAAATTATTCGATGCTCCTTTACAGCAGGATATTTTATTTGGTGTTAAGGCAGAAGAGGTATTAAAGAAAATGGAGGATAAGGCAAAATCTATGCAAACGGTGAAGGATTTCTTACAGGTACAGCCACCTAGATTTAGCAGAAATTGACCTTCAAAGCATTGGTGCTTTCCAGTGTCAGACAGACCGCAAAGAGGCAGATACAGACGCCCAAGCGGCAGATCTCAGCCCCAAGGCTCTTACAGACCACGACAGTGGGGTGCTTCAACCCCAAAAGGAGGTGAAGACAAGTCACAACCTTACAGGAAACAGTCCCAATGACTTCCCCCTTCGAATGCCAAGCACTTACCTTTTGGCAGATCCCTTAGGGGGAAAACTTGCACTTTTCTCTCAAAATTGGCATATAATCACCCAAGACAAATGGGTTCTGAATATTGTGCCCCAAGGTTACAGGTTCCACTTTCACACTCTACCAAGACTAAAAGGAATGCCAGACCTGCCACAAAATCAATGGGCAGAGGCACAAAAACAAATTACAGCCCTCATGGACATGAGAGCTATTCAAAAAGTGCCACAACAGGAACAATGACAAGGATTTTACTCGAGACTTTTTCTGGTACCCAGAAAGGACAAAGCCTGGAGACCCATACTAGACCTTTCTACTCTAAATACTTACCTGGATGTTCCGAAATTCAGAATGTTGACACTACAGCAGCTTCTTCCCATGCTGGGCAAGAAGGCTTGGCTTGTTATTTTGGATCTCAAAGAGGCATACCTGCATGTCCCTATCAGACAAAATTGCAGAAGATACCTTAGATTCATAGCTGGTTCAATGCATTACCAATTCTCTGCACTGCCCTTTGGCTTAGCTACTGCGCCCAGGGTCTTCACAAAGTGCCTGGCACAAGTAATTGCATTTTGCACACAGGAATTCAAATATATCCATACCTGGACGACTGCCTTATTCAAGCAGAGAGCAAGGACATTCTTCTAAAGCATCTGGCATTTGTAAAAAGGTTGATAATTTGCCTAAGGTGCACAGTAAACGAAAAGAAGTCAAAACTAGTACCCTCACAACAGATAATATTCCTGGGTGCCAACTTAAATACTACAGCTCAGATGGCTTATCTCATGCCAGACAAGCAAGGACAACTGACTCAGTACTTTCAATTGATGGCAACAAAGACCCAACTCCCTGCAAATAAAATTCTGCAGGCCTTGGGATTCATGGCTTCCTGCATACTACTAATTCCATATGCCAGACTGCATATGACGAAATTACAATGGTACCTAAAGAGTGTGTGGACTCAACACTGCCACAGTTTGGAACCAGTAATTCCACTAATTCCCTGCCTACAACAGGAGTTTCGATGGTGGGCACAAGCATGTCACCTCAACAAGGGAGAGCTTTTCACTCTACCCACAACCAGGCAGACACTAACAACAGATGCTTCGGATTACGCCTGGGGAGCATACATGGCAGGAAAATGTATTCAGGGCAAGTGGACCACAGACCAAATGCATCTTCATATCAATCAAAAAGAGATGTTGGCTGTTCAAAATGCCCTAACAGCTTTCAAGGACCTTCTGCATCCAGGACAACTATTACTAAAGACAGACAACACCACAGTTATGTGGTACATAAACAAGCAAGGGGGCACTCATTCTTATCCCCTATGCAGACAAGTCATGACCTTGTGGGACACAGCTCTAGCCTATCAAATTCATCTACGAGCACAATTCCTGCCAGGAAAGAAAATCACCCTGGCAGACGACTTAAGCAGAAACATCATGGATCCTCACGAGTGGAAATTAAATCCAAAAGTATTTAGCATGATAACGCAGAAATGGGGGAGCCCAGACATAGATCTCTTTGCCTCCCCAAAGAATTGCCAACTACAAAAATTATGCACAGGGACTTATCACACACAAGCATGGAAGGTGGATGCTCTCTCGTTCAGCTGGAAAAGCCTAAAAGTTTATGCCTTCCCACCACTGCCTCTCCTTTCAAAGGTACTCCTAAAAGTCAGACAAGAAAAAACACAGATGATTCTGATTGCCCCAGGCTGGCCACGCCAGCATTGGTACCCAATCTTAAAGAACTTAGCTCAAGGCCCACCATGGATTTTACTTCAAACTCCGCACCTTCTGACTCAACAAAACAATCAGATCCTGCACAGTCAGCTCAAAACCTTAAACCTGGCTGCATGGCAGATTCATTAGTCAAGCAGACAACACCTCTCTCTAAAGCTGTTATGAATGTCATTTTGGAGGCCAGGTGGCTTAGCACCAGGAAATTTTATTCAGAAAAGTGGAAGAATTTCTGTGCCTGGAACCAGGCTCAAAGCTTTGAACCTCTTGTCCCAAATATTCTTCAGATATTACAATACTTAACTGAGATGCTGGACAAAGTACTATCTTTTTCATCCATTAAGATTCACCCCTCTGCCGTCTTGGCTCATTACAACACAGATCCTCCCATTTTCTCTCATCCATTGCTAAAACAGTACCTCAGAGGGGCTAAAAACATAAGACCGCCCCGGAGAGCACCAACACCAACTTGGGACCTCAATTTTTTTCTTGGAAAAAAATGAACTTTACCTCCTTTTGAGCCAGCCAATTCAGCAGAATTAAAATATGTATCATGGAAAACTGCTCTGCTTCTGGCAATAACCTCAGCACGAAGAGTCTCAGAGTTGCAGGCACTAATGGCAGTGGAGCCTTTCATCATTTTTCACCAAGACAGGGTTTCTTTACGAACAAACCCTTCATTTATGCCTAAGGTGGTATCCAGTGTGGCTGTTAACCAAACTATTCACTTGCCAACTTTTTATCCAAATCCCCAGAATAAAGGGGAGAGACTTCTGCATTCCTTGGACATACACAGGCAATTACGTTTCTACTTGGACAAAACAAAAGCTTTCAGAAAAACTGAGCAATTGTTTGCAGCATATGCTGCAGGATCACAGGGTAAGACTATTTCAAAGCAGACCATTTCAAAGTGGATAGGACACTGTATCCGGTTCTGCTACACACAGCATGGGAAACCTGTACCTAGTAATATTAGGCCACATTCCACCAGGGCAACAGCCACTTTAACTGCCTACCTTAGAA
Source organism: Protopterus annectens (assembly GCF_019279795.1). Lineage (NCBI taxonomy): Eukaryota > Metazoa > Chordata > Ceratodontiformes > Protopteridae > Protopterus > Protopterus annectens. The sequence goes on from NC_056737.1 coordinate 403,415,694, forward strand.
GAGTACCTACCAAAGATATCTTGGAAGCTGCAACTTGGAGTTCAGTGCACACCTTTACCAAGCATTATCACTTGCATCTATATTCTAGATCAAGAGCTGGCTTTGCCACTGCAGTGCTGCAGGGCCTCTTAGCCACCCCAAATCCTCTATAGAGCCAGCCACCCTAACTCAGCTTTGGGATTCAACCCAAGTGTAATGACTGCAGCAGTGAAACACGATGAACATAGCACAGTTTTGTACCTACCATAAATGTAGATGTTCAAGTGTCTTCACTGCTGCAGTCCTGGTTACCCACCCACCATCCCCTCTTTCTTAGCTGGAACTAATCTATACCTTTCTACCCTATACTACCTATGTGGTGTATTTGCTGGTAACTGAAGGTTTTGTTTTACCTTGTTGTGTGTTTTATTAGCAATATGTATTGCCTACCTATTTGGGGGCACCTGACATCTGGGGCAAGAAAAACTGAAGAAAATGGCGTCGGCTGCATCTTATATACCCCGGGCGCACTGACATCAGGGAAGAAGCGACAGCAACTGACGCCGGACCAAGACTTTTGAACTCTGGCCGACTGCGGGACCGCCTGACCGCAGGATAACCCAAGTGTAATGACTGCAGCAGTGAAGACACTCTAACATCTACATTTATGGTAGTACAAAACTGTACTTTATAGAAATCCAGAAACTGCTTGAAAAGAGTCAACCAAGAAGTCCCACTAGACAAGAGAGAGCCCAGATTCGTTTTAGTGCCAAAGAAGACGGGAGCAGAGACCAATCTTTGATCATTGTGTGTACTGAACAAATCAGTTCACCAAACCAAATTCTGTTTGGTCATGGTGCAGTCCATTCTTCCAATTTTGGAAAAAGATGATTGGATGTGCTCACTAGATCTTCAGGATGTGTATTACTACATAAAGATGGACAAATGATTCAGAAGATTCCTCTGCTTCCATCTGTGAGCCAGTCACTTTCAGTTCAGAGTTCTGCCCTTTGGTCTCACCGCAGTCTCCGGAGTGTTCACCAAGTGTATGACAGTAGTAGCAGCTCACTTGAGACTGCAGGATTCTGAGTGTTTCCATATCTAGACAATTGGCTCATTACCACCCCGACCAGGCATCAATTGATAGAATCAAGAGACCATGTACTCCATGTTTGCTGTTATCTGGGAATAACTGTAAATTACAAAAAATCGAAATTAATCCCAATCAGAATTTAGAGTTCATAGGAGCCCTGCTAAATACTCAAACTTACATAGCTTCTCTTCCCTCTGTGAGACTGCAGAAAATCAGAGTTCAGGTGCAGAAACTAATCAGCAGTAGAAAAGTAACCACTTGCCGAGTCCTTCAGGCACTGGGCTCATGGCTGCAGCTGTAACTCTAGTTCCCTTAGCAAGATTTTATATGAAGATAATATATTGACTACTAGCTTTCCAGTGGTCTGTGTTACACCAAGCCATGTCAGTAATGATTTTATCACCAATTGTTGCAAAAAAAATCTAGCTTGGGGGATGCATTCAGAAGAGATTCTTCTAGGCCATCCCTTTGTCCCATCACAACCTCAAGCCATAGTGACCATGGACACCACCTAGATGGGATGGGGAGCCATTATTTGGGCAGGACTGTCCGAGGCACTTGGTCCCCCACAGAAGCCAACTTTGCATATCAGTGTACTGGATCTAACGGCAGTGCTTTTATGTTGAAAGCCTTTCAGACTGCTCTTTCTTCAAGAACATTTGCGATTCAAACTGAATATTTCAGTGGTTTGGTACATCAACAAGCAAGAAGGAACCAAATCCTATCCCCTTTTTTGAGAAGCTCTCATAGTGTGCAGTCTCTTCCAACCACTTTCTAATAGCAACGCACATTCTGGGAAGTTCCGGTGAGATAGCGGACAAACTAAGCAGGTGTATTCTCCTGCCTCACGAGTGGTCTCTCGGTCCAACATTGACAATGGATTTTCTGGCAGTAGGGCCAGCCTTGCTGCAACTTGTTTGCCTCTCCCCTAAACAAGTGCAGCAACTATTTGGCCCTGATTCCCCCCTCTGAGGGAGTCACCGAGAGATGCTCTTCTCCATGTATGCTTTTCCCCCAATTCCTCTAATCCCAAAATTTGTACAGAAAGCAGTCAGGTTGAAGAGCAAAGTTATCCTCATTGCACTGTATCGCCCTCAACAAATATGGTTTCCGCTTTCTTTCGCCTTATCTGATTCAACACTTCTGGATTCTGGACCAAACTCAGGACCTTTTATCTCATCCAGAGGGATTAATCCTCCGAACATTGTAAACCTCGCAGCTTGGTTTTTCCACTTCTATTAATAGCCAGGCATCCCTCTCTCTCCTCCCCGGTACATCAGATGCTCTTAGCCACGAATAAGCTAGATACCTGTAAACTCTGTGCTAGTAAATGGAAGAGGTTTACCTTTTGGGCTCGTGACAACAATATTGATCCCTTTTTAGTGCCCATTGATAAATCCTAGAATTTTTAGCTACACTTTTCAAGGCAGGTGCCTCTCATTCTACCATTAAGGTTCAATTAGCAGCTATTTCTAATTTCCATGATGATTTTTAAGACTGCTCCCTGGCTTCTCATAAACTTTGCAAAGCCTTCTTGAAAGGAACAGTCTTGCCAAAACCACCTTAGAAAGATCCTACTCCACCTTGGGATCTGAACTTAGTGTTACAAGCCATTGTTCAATCTCCTTTTGAACCATCAGCTGAATGTGATCTAAAGTTTTTATCCTGGAAAACTATATTTTTAGTGGCAGTAACTTCTGCCAGAAGGATTTTAGAAATAAGTCTTATCCAGTCAACCTTCTATGATATTCCACAAAGATGGAGCGTCGCAAAGAACCAGTCCTTCCTTTTTGCCTAAGATGGTGTCCGAGACCAGTATTAATAAGACAATTAATTTACCAGTACTTTTACCCATTTTTGCTAACAAAGATGAATGCTGCTTACATTTATGAGATGTTCACAGACAATTGCACTTCTGTTTACACAGAACTGAGAATACAAGACAAATTGACCAAATATTTGTCATTTTCACCTACAACACTTGGCCAACCAGTAAGCAAAGTGATGTTAGCTAAATGGCTCAAAAATTGCATTTCTTTTATCTATAATAAAAAAAATAATAATAATAATAATTTGCCAAGGCCTTTAAAGGCTCACCCTGCAAGAGCAGTTGCTACTTAGCAGTTTTTCAATCTAGAGCTTCTATGGATGACATTTGTGCAGCAGCGACTTGGGCTACTCCTTCTACCTTTTATTACTCATTACAAATTGGATTTGGTCTCCAGGGGAAGAGCATCATTTAGTTTTATGGTGCTCAGGAATATCCATCCTTAAGTCCTCTCAAGTTCTAAGGTAGCTGGGGACTCTGTTCCATATGTCAAAGATAAAATGAAAATTGATAACATCAGATAAAGAATTCTGTACTCACCATGGTGTTGTCCATTTTCATTTATCCTCGACTCCCCTCCCCTCCCTCCTTCCCCCTGCCCTTAAGTTTTGATGGTTTGGATAATGGACATATACCACTTCTGTTATTATTTGTTGTTATTATTTATTGCTATTGTTATGTGATTCCAGATATGGACTGCATGAACGTTTTTAGGTTTCTATCACTGTCTTTCTGCAAACTCGATCTGAGGCAACAGGGAAAGGAGCAATGTGGGTAAGGGTTAGGTTTGAGAGATTTTGGCTTGTGTGAGCTGTGGTAATGACCGAGTCAATTCCGATGCTCGGAATTGAACCCATATGTTGAGGATAAATAAAAAATGGGCAACACAGATGGAACGTATGGTGAGTACATAACTTATTTTTTGCTTACACCTAATAATAATCCAACTCATGCATTGGAATGTGCGTACAACACTGCCTATATATTTTCTTCTTTGGAGTCTACCAAGCTTGATTCTGAGGTTATGGTTAAAAGGTGTAGCTTTCCTTTCTCATTTTTTAAATAAAACTAGGTCTCCCGCAACTTATGCAGGCTTTTTTGGTCAGGTTGTGCATTCTCTGGTCCAGAATTTTGGGGGGGGGGGGAAGGTAAAACAAAAGTGTCTCAGATAAATAGTATTTTGTATTGTTAACCCTGATAACCTCCTTAGTCCAAAAGACATTCTCAGCAGGAGTAAATACTTATAAGCCAGTCATATTGACCAAAAAAAGTGTCAACATGCCACCCGTGATGAAAATGAATGATCTCCAGAACTGGTAGATCTGTTTTGCATAACTGGCTATATTTGGTAGAATAATAAAGCCCAAGATGACCCAGGACTGATTGGTGACCTGGGCACTGAAGATGTTTGTCAGGGATGGTGGAGAGTAAACTACTAATTCAATTGTGCCATATTGGGGCTGGGGGGGGGGGGCGGGGGGGATTTCAAGACATTGCAGTGCTGACACCCACTGGAGAATGAGAGTACAATGTGCAGCTTGTGGCTCAGGGATATGTTTTGTTACTTTCAGGCTGTAGTTGTACAGTGATCTTCAGGATGGTGCATGTGTAAGTGCATGCACTTGCATGTGAAAAAAACATTGATATGTGTAGGTGTACATATTAGCATCAAGTGGAGGAAATCCATCAGCAGAAGAAATCATTATGAGCAACAAATAAAACAGAAAATGTGAACCAAATAAAAATTAAACGACCAATAAACCAGGATCCACCCCAGAATTTAATCCAAACTCTCTCTAGCGCCTCGGCAAACGCCTTCCAAGGAGAATACAAACAGAAAAAAGCACCACACATTTATACAATAAAATTAATCAACCAACAATTAAAACACCAAAATAATTAATTAATTAATTAATTAATTAATTAATTAATTAATTAATTAATTAATTAACTAACTACTCTCCAATTGCATTCTACGTTAATGCCACTAGGGGCTAAAGTTCCATATTTCAATGTAAAAACTGTTTCCTTATACAGAAGTTTTTTCTTTATATTAATACCATATTGAGCAATAGAGACCTGTTCTAAAACAGTACAGTGGGTTACTATTATGATACTTTTTAAAGTGCATTGCAAATGGTCTTTCTAACTTTTCATTCCTAATATCCCTCACATGCTCCTGTAATTTAGTTTTAAAAGCCCTTTTACTCTCCCCCACATAGAACATTCCACATGGGCATTTGAGTGCATACACAATACTTTCAGTATTACATGAAAACATACCTTTAGACTGAAAATTCTGATCATTAATACATTGAAATGTTCTACTCACATATTGACATGTTATGCATCTACCACAGGGATATGTTCCTACTAAGCTCAAATTTATATTCAGGCGTGCTGTAGGAGTAAGAAATCTAGCATGGGCTAACGTATATCCTTTATATTCGTGCCCCTTCTAAAAGAAAAAAATTTATTTTTTTCAAAAACATCTATTAAAATCCCTTTATTTAAACAGGGAAGTCCAATAAAGTTTAATAATCTGCTTAACTTGTTCTGTTAATAGATCACAGGTCATAACTGCATAAATCTTTCTCAAATTATTTAATTCTTTCTTAAATCTACCTTGATATTTATTACAATTATTACTAGGCTTATATATAATATTCTTATTAACTATCTAAAGAGAGTAACCCTTTCTCAGCATTATAACCCCTCTTTATAAATAACAGACGTTTTTTCTAACTCCTTATTTGCCTCATTAGTATTATTACATAATCTCCTTACTCTCTTTAATTCTCCATAAGGTAAATATTTTAATAAATGTGGAGGATGATGGCTAGTTCCATCTAAGAAGTGCAAACCATCCTCAAATTTACGAAATACCTCAGTAGTAATTCTCCCATTTTCACCTCCTTCAAGACACAGTGTCTGCCTGTCTGCACTATGATCATCTGCAGGGGTTGCTCAGATTGTTGGCAGTCATGAAGGAAGAAAATAGGGTAACTGTGCTAGTCATTTTTTAACTTTACCATCTGTCAGTTTCAAAATCTGTCTGCCTGAATGCATTTCCCTTTATTCTCCTCAGGAGTGATGATGACTGCAGAGTAGTTTTGGACCTTTTTTCATAAATCAATAAAGGCATTAAGCCTTCAGATTTTTTCTTCCTCAGAAACTTTGGATGGGACATGTATGGTGCTTATTGGCATATACTATTTATAGACCTCACAGAAGTTTCTCAGATTTCAGGTGGGTCTGGCACTTTCAAATACTTGCAGTAGAATACATACCAGGTGAAGAAAACTGCAGGTGTCTTTCATATCTGACGTCTGGAACTCTGGATGTTTTCATGGCACAGTGGATGTCTTGGCTTTCCCAGGAAATCACTTTTGACTGAAAGAAGAAACAAACTGCACCATCTTCAATTCCTTTGTGGAGCAAGAAGCAGTTGGTCAAAAGTCCATATTTGTTTCTATCGCCTTCCAAAGACTAAGTGCCCATTTTGGGAATACTAAATTTTGATTACAGTGATTTTTTAAAATTTTGTTGGTAATTCTGGGCTACATGATGTTTCCATAAAGGCTTACAAAGAAATTTGCCCATGGAAGACAAATTCTGACAAAAGTATGTACATATTTTACTTGTGAGAGACTCGCAGCATGTCTCCTTGTGAAAAGTACACCGCTTTAAACAAGCTCTGCTCCATCAGGCCCAACTCCTTAATGTCTTTTTGCAGCACAGGAAACTTGTAGTACTAGTGTTGGAACATCTTGTCCCTCCGATTGTGGGAGAACCATTTATTAATGGCTCAGGATTAAAGCTGTAATGATTCAGGCAGTTGGAAGTGTTTTAAAAAAATCAGGTCAAGGGCATGAGGCTATAATGAGCCTATTCAACCCTCTAGTTCCCAGTCTTGTTAACTGTACACCCCCCCCCCAAAAAAAAAAACAAAAAACAAAAAAAGTTCAACGCTTTTGGAGGCAGACAAAACCAGCGCCTCTGCAAGCACCCATACCAGGGGACATAAGTTTGCACCACCAAATAAACAAGACTTGCAGGAGGGATAGATTGAATGTATTCCCAGCCTATGGAATAAGTTACCACTAGAAGTCAAACCAAGTACTACTTTATCTGCCTTTAAGGCTAATCTTGCACAAACATACACTTACACTATGGTTTTATTGCACTTTCTTGCTTGATTTAAGTGGGCACCATTAAGTATTCATAGAGTGGCAGAAACGTTTCTGTCTACTTAAAGGTGTATATGGCTTGGCCTGTTATGGTGCCGTGATCACTTGCCTATACATTGTTCCTGCTGCAAGCCAGACTTCTGTCATAGGAATGAAGACTTCTAGGTCAGACAGTTCACCTTTGACATTAGACACTGACCTTGGTGTAGTCACAGATATCGTGATGCTGTTGGTGTAAGAAACAAATTGAAAGAATATTTATTGTTGGAGGAACAGAGGCCTTCCAACAAAAGAAAGGAGACCTTGCTTTCTGTTTAGTTTTGGGGTAAATTCTCCTCTTCCTTCGCTACCCACTCTATTTTCTGCTTAATTTAAATGTAGGAGGTTTGTAGAAGTATCCTATAGCTAATGCTGCAAGGACAGCTAAACTGAACAACCTTACCTGTTGTTATAGAAAGACAGTGTGTACTGCTTCAGCTGCAGTCTAGAGCTTTGGCTTGCCAGTCTCATGTGATAAATGTTAAAAGAAGATAATCCCAAAGAAACATGGCAGAAAATATCTTTGAGATCCTGTGGCTGCCCCAGATAGTCTTCAAAGTTGAGTAGCATTAGCATGACACTGTGTGGCTGTCATGATGTATGCAGCAGAACTACATTGTCTAACTAACCTGGGGTTTCTCCTTTTATGCACCAAACTGCTTAAGCATGCTTGGCTTAAAATTAAGCTACTACTAGATTATTTCAAAGGACTTCCTGTTGTCTGTGCCTGTGGACAAAGCTTTGTTGTTTGCTTTTTGTCTCTGGGAATATTTTGAAAACTGGAGGAAAAGGTGGAGATAATGGAGCACCTCTGTAACACTGTTTATGAGGAACCTGGGCGAGTGGATGGGGCCCTATAAATTCTTACCAGGGATAGAGCCTGTAACCCTCCTGGGCATAGGCAGTCTTCACTAAATGCAATCTTGGGTATTGACTAGCATTTCTAAGGTGGTATATTGGGGTGAAATGGCTAGGCTTAAAATGACCTCTGTTGTGATAGCCTAGTAATCTCCTATGATCCTATGAATATGTTAAGCAGGTGTTCAGCCTCCAATTCTGAAGTATATTAGGAAATACCTCACTTAAGTACCCATTTTACAGAATGCAGTTGAAGGCTAACCAGTTTAAACGGATAGACAAGCTTGAAGAGGAGGCAGAGGCAAGGGTGTGTGAGAAGGTAGAGAAAAGGGAGGCAAGTCACTTCCCTCCCTGTGAAAGAGGACATATTGAATATTCATCTTTAAAACCCTTGCTCCACCCTCCTGGTGGTGATTCCACTTCATATCCTTTGAAGACAGGCTGTCCGGCTTCAACGAGAACTGACTTCTTATAATGGCGAGCTATTGGGAGATGGAGATTGTGTTGTGTGGCTACAAAATAGAGTTCAAAACAGCATTTTTTTCTTTCTTTGGTTGCCACCCATCCTTCCAAGCCAGATGGAATTTGCAGAGCCTATTCATGTTGAGTAATGGAAATGTAGAGGATGCTAGCTGGAAGATGAGGGAAAAGATTTTATTTATGGTTCTTTATAGTCCAAAAAAGGGGAGCACCTGGACAACTACTCTGGATTTATTAAAGCTAAATAAATTCCTGAAGTCCACCAGGTTCAGGCCACTGACTCTCCATAGGTTCGTAGGTAGGTACTAGGCTATCAGCCCAAGGGCCTAAGTAAGCCTAGCCAACAAGGTTCCCTGGCTTACGCCACCCAAGAAAGTTAATTTCCTGTGCCCCTGTTGAGCAGAGCCACAGAAGTGATCCCTGGGGTGTATTTCCTATTTCCCATCCACTTATCAAGATTTTTCTTGAGTGCTAATGAAGAACTTTGCTTGACATAGATGGGTAGTTTGTTCAAGAGTATAGGAAGTCTCTGGGACAGGAATCTATCCTTCCAGCATGTCCTGTTAATTGCTGTGCTAAGGTTTAGGTCCCTAGGGCGCGTAGCTCGGAGGGATTGGGATTTCTTTAGGTGTAGCATGTCCAACAGATCTGGGTATAACATAGCTTTATATGTTAGGCAGATATCTCCTCAGAGTAGGCAATATGCTACAGAGTAAAACTGGAGTTTTTTGAGACTCAGTGTAGGGCATTTGTTAGACGCCAGTAATCCTCTTTATGAGGTACTTCTGTGGCCTTTCCAGCTGCTGCAGATGTCTTGAGGTACATTCCAAAAGGGGCGTTGTACTGTATAATGGGTCTGAGTGCCGAGTAGAGGGGAACAATGACCTCTTTTTTCCTGGATAAGAACCTTTTTGTGATGAGGTGTGCCACATAGAAGGATTTCCTGACTACTGTGATGTTGTGATCATCAAAGGAGAGACTACTGTCCACCTGGGTCCCCAGGTCTCTTATCACACATTCGGCATTAAGTAGACTGCCGTTTATGTGATATTGCATGGGTACAGAGTTTTTACCAAAGGGGATGACAATGCAATTTTTGGCATTGAGTTTGAGGCCATGCATCTGATACCAGGCATCTGTCTCAGTGAGGCCCTTCCATAGGATGTCCACATCATTTGGGGACTGGACTATGGCTCCTAGTTTGCAGTCATCTGCGAACTTCATTACCCAGAGGCTTTCTGTGTTAGCCTGTACTTTAGAGAAGTAGATACCAAACAGGAGAGGTCCCAGGACTGAACCCTGTGGTACTCCACTTGTCACTGGTTTGAAGTCAGATTTGGAGTCTGCAACTTTTAGGTGGGGAGCCTATTCATTCTGAAGTTCGTGTAAAACACAGCCTGGGATGTTGTCCTGTCCCATGGATGCTGTGTGTTTGGTTTTAGAGAGTGCAGCTTTTGTCTGCATCGATGTGATTACAGGGACTCTGCATTTTTCTCCCCTTTAGGGGAAAGAGGGAGGTAAAGTTAGCACTGAACCTATCTGCCAGGATGTTGGCAATATCATAGGTTCATAGGTTTATACTAGGCTATCTGCCCCAAGGCATTTATAAGCCTAGCCCGAATTCTTGTGGCTTACGCCACCCCTTATATGAAAAAATACTGTACCCATTAGTTTGTTGTGCCTCTGTCCAGCAGTGACACAGAGATGATTCCTGGGGTAAACCTACGATCTCCCATCCACAGGTCAAGATTTCTCTTGAACAGAGCCAGCGAGGTGCTCTGCCTCACATGGACCGGGACTCTATTCCACAGCATAGGGAGTCTCTGAGTGATAAATCTATCCCTCCAGCACGTCCTATTTATATCCGTGCTAAGGTTTAAGTCACTTGCTCTAGTGGTTTTGGTGGATTTGGATTTTTTGAGGTGGAGCATGTCCATTAATTCTGGGTTGGACATGGCCTTGTATGTCAGGCACGTCACCTCTGAGCAGACGGTATGCGACTGAATAGAGCTGGAGTTTCTTCAATCTGGCAGCATATGACAGATTTTGGAGTCCCTTTATTCTTTTGGTGAGAAACTTTTGGGGTCTCTCCAATTGCTGCAGATATCGGGCGCGATACATCCCGAATGGGGCATTGTACTCGATCATTGGTCTGATAAGTGAAGAGTACAGGGGAACAATGACCTCACTAGATCTGGATGTGAATCCCTTCATGATCAGGTGGGCAATGTAGAAGGTCTTTCTAACCACTTTAGCAACGTGAGTGTCAAAAGAAAGGCCACTGTCAACCTGGGTCCCCAGGTCCCTGATAACCTCTTCTGTGCTTAGTGGATTGCCACCTATATGGTAGCTTGGGGTTACCTTGTTTTTCCCGAAGGGTATGACTATACATTTTTTGGCGTTTAACTTCAGGCCATGGCTCTGGCATCAGCTATCTGTTTACGTGAGTCCCTTCTGAAGGATATCCGTGTCCGATTCCACGAAAAACAAGCAAGCCAGGAACAGCAACCCAGGGGAGCCAACCACTCGATAAGGACAACCACAAAGAACACCTCCGGACAACGAACTCCACAAGCAGATTTATTGTATAAACGCCACACAATAAATAAAACGTTTTCGTCAATAATACAACTTCTTCAGATAAAAACATTCAGTTGTGTCCCTACTTTTATACATCACTTAATTGATAGGTTAATGCAATAATTGAACAATTACTACAAAACTGTTCTTAAAGAAAACACTACTGAAATTCCACTTTTAACCGCCAGTTAAACACATAAAATTATATAAATGTATATTTTGTATGTAATAACACTTCACACAAAGTTCTACTTTTTACTTTAAAACAAAACCCATATTTGTAATAAATCACAAATAATGCAATTGAATATATTTTAAACCTTTTTGTAAAACACAATCAACAGGTAGCAGAGCAAAAATTTTTTAACTCTCATATCTCAATGCAACCATTACATTAAAAATTAACTAAAATTAAAAATTATGATCATAATCTGTGAAAAACTTTATTTACAGTTCCACAGTTTGAATAATATAAAACATATATAGTAAAATTTTCATTACATAGTATTTAAAAATATTGCAAATGAAATCTCAGTCCTATAAATGGTCAGCCCTTAATTTTAAATAGGGCATAATAGAAATGGATTCATTCAGGCCTGGAAATTTATTGGCTTGTAACAAAATCTGCCAATACGTTTCCGTGTCCGATGCACTTTCCACTATGGCGCCCAGTTTGCAGTCGTCTGCAAACTTTGTCAGCCAAAGTCCTCCCATGTTGGCCTGTACTTCTGAGAAGTAGATGCCGAACAATAGGGGGCCAAGGACCGAGCCCTGTGGGACACCACTTGTGACCGGCTTGGAGTCTGACATAGCGCCAGCAACTCTAACCCTGTGGGTTCTGTCCTTAAGCCAGTTTGCAACCCATCTTGTGACATATGGGTTTACATTTAAGCTGGTAAGTTTTTCTACAATACCCGAGTGGGGTATTGTGTCGAAAGCCTTTGCAAGGTCAAGGTAGGCTGTATGGACTGCCTTTCCCTCATCAATGGCCTTGGTGACTGTTTCGAAGAAGTCGACCAAGTTCAAAAGGCATGATCTTCCCTTGACGAAGCCAAACTGGGTCGGGTCCAATGTCTGCAAGTCCCCTATATCTTTGTTTATGAGCTCCATTATGATCCTCTCCATAGTTTTGCAGACTAGATTTGTTAAGCTTATGGGGCGGTAATTACCAGGGTCCGTAGAGGCACCGCCTTTGTGGAGTGGGACCACAGTTGCCGTACGCCACTCCTTGGGCACGTATCCTGTGGTAAGGCTGAGATTAAACAGCTGCCTTATGTGCAGGTTTAATTCCTCATTTAGCTCGTGTAGCACACAGCCGGGGACACCATCCGGTCCCATTGATGCTGTGTTTTTAGCTTCAGAGAGAGCAGCTTTCACCTGCGCATTTGAGATGCCTGGGAGGCTACATTCCGCTGGGATAGTTATCTCTCCTTTAGGGGGGGAGAGGGGGGTGAAGTTTGCACTGAACCTGTCTGCCAGTATGTTGGCAATGTCTGTGGGTTCAGTGATTTTTGTATCATTTTGGACTAATTCTGAGCATATCTGGGAGTATCCACCCAGGTTCCTAACATAGCTGAAAAAGGCCTTATGATTGTCCTTTGAATCCATGGCAATTTTTCTCTCAAAATTGGCCTTAGTTGATTTTATGAGTGCTCGTATTTTTTTACTAATAATGATCAGGGGTGACTTCCCTTTTATGGATTTTGTTCTATCATGTAATAGCTTTCTCCTCTTATTGTAAAGTTTGTTAATGGCTGGGGTCCACCAGACTGGACGTTTGCCCTTTGTGGAAAGAGTCTTGGTTTTATTTGGGATTGCCTGATCCATGCAGTCCTGGAGGTGTTCATAGAAGGCATTTGTAAGGGCTTCCGCAGCTTGGGTTGTGGTTTCCACTGTCTCAGGGGCCTTGAAGGATACCACACCAGTCTTGAGTAGTGTGAAGTTTGCTTTAGAGAAGTTCTTCACTGTGGTCTTTTTTGTTTGGGGTGGGGGCGGGATGTGGATTTCCAGTGAGATTAGTTTATGATCAGATCTCACCAATGAGGGATATACTTCCGGTGTGGAGCATTTTGTCCCCATGTTTGTGATAATGAGAGCTAGTATATTTTCTCCTCTCGTGGGAACAGTGACTAGCTGTTCCATGGCATTTGAATTTATGAACTCCAGGAACCGTTGGACTAGAAAGTTAGGGCTTGAGTAATGTTCCCAGTCTATATTCGGGTAGTTGAAGTCACCCAATATGATGGTGTTTGGAGATACATTTATACCCTCCAGTGTCTTCAGGAAGGCTGTGTGGGGTTCCTGAGTTTGAGAGGGTGGCCTGTAGCATGCTACAATTTGTAGAGCAGTTTTGCCTATGGTTAGTTGCACCTGGATGGTTTCTGAAGCTTATGCGTTGCCACCAACCTGGAGGTGTGGGTATCCTTTATGACTATGGATACACCCCCTCCTTTTGTGGTGTGGTCCGGGTTTTGGGGCTGGAACGCATGATATGAGGTAAAACCTAATAGTGCCGGGGTGCTCTCAGGAGCCTTGAACCAGGTTTCAGTTACAGCACAGACATCGATGTTCTCCATACTGAGAAGGGCCTCGAGTGCATGCATTTTGAGATTTAGACTTCTGGCATTGAGCAGCATTACCCTCAGTTTCTTTCCATTTTTGTTTTCTAGGGTGGTAGGTTTAGAATTTGACCCTTGCCTAAAAAAGGCACTATGGGGGTGGCAAGAGCCTTAGCCAATATCCGGAATCCCAGGGTGACAGGTGCAAGCCGTCCCTTGCGAAGCAGTGTGGCTTGTCAAGCATGTCATCCCAGGCAGACAGACACTGGATCCCCTTTGAATGACACCAGACATTAAGCAAATTGTTAAAGCTGATCATCTTGTCTCTATATTGTGGCATCATTCTTGGTGAAGGAAGGATACTGCTCAGGGTTAGGGTCACACCTGCCTGGGCTACATAATCAGAGAGCTCCTCTATGTCTCTCTTCATGTAGTCCAAGGAGGTACGTCTCAGGTCGTTCACACCAGCATGGACAATGAATGTGTCATATTTGTACTTGCCGTGGAGTGACCCGAGTGCTTGTGTTATGTGGCGGATTCTAGCGCCCGATAGGCAGCTTACTGTGACCCTCTCCTTGTTCAGCCTGGTGAGTGGGACGTCAGTGTGTCTGACTATGGAGTCACCTATGACAAGTATGTTTGGTGTTGTATTTGGCCTTAAGGGCTGGGACTGCTTTGCACACTGCTTTTGTGGTTCATGTGTTGCTTGTGGGGTGTCTTGAGGTAGCAGTTGTTTGGGTGTCTGCTTTGGAGGCCTCTGCTGTTTAGGTACATTTTTACTCAGAGCCTCCGAGTATGTCTTTGTGTGTTTATGTGTTTGATTCAGTGGTGTGGTAGCATTATGTGAGGCTGGTTTTGTGGTGTGTATAGTTGCCTTCTCCTCCTGTCTGGTCTTGCCAGTCCTGAGTTGAGAGAGCTCATCCTCCAGTTTGGCTAAATAGCTGCATCTCTCGCAAGTATTTGTTTTATGTGGGAGGAGGAGAGGGTTGTCTGTGTACATGAGGCAGTTATAACATTGCCTCAAGATTCCCAGATTCACCAGCTGGACTGGAGAGGAGATTGACAACTGACCCTTGAACATGCTAGAATAATATTGGGAATTCCTTAATAACTGAAAACAAGGGCCAGTGGGGAGTGAGGGTGTAGTGCTTTTAATTTTTAGTGCTGACTTATATAATTGCTTTAGTGAGCAAGTGCCAGGTAACTTGAGTGCAATGTGTTACAAGTAACTAAATGCAAAAACGACAAACAGTAACTTTCTTTCAAGTGAAACAAGGAAATAAGTACAGTAAGCAATGCAGATATCACTAGTGATCCACAGAAGCACTGAGAAGCCGTGTATTAGGTGGAATTAGCTTCCAGGGAAATAACAAGCAAACAAACAACAAGCATATAAACAAAGCTAGATTCAGCAGGCCTGGATCTAGTCTATGCTAGAGCAAGCAAGGTGTACCAATTTCAGTAAGATACAGTTCAAATATTCAGGCACTATAAACCTTTAACCAGAAATTCCCAGCTCAGAAGGGCAGAGTCCAGCCTCTTCTCCCACAAGAGTGCAGACCACGAACCTTCTTAATGTAAAATAACTGGCCTGAAGCCCAAGTGCCTAAACCAGAACTAATACACTTGGACACTGGGCTCTCAATCAGCAGTTCCCAACTTAGAAGGATGAAAGCTACCTGTCCTGCCACCACAGTGCTTGCCACAAACCTTCCTAATGTAAAACAACTGGTCTACAGTTAGTTCTGTAATTTTTGTGCTGTTGTGCTGTAACTCGGAACAGATCTGGGTGTTGCCATTGAGATTCTTGACATAGCTATAGAATGCTTTGTGGTTGCCCTTAGTCAGTGGCGATTTTGTAGCTAGCTTTGGAGGATCTTATAAGGGATCTCGGCTTCTTACTGAGGTTGACCAGGGAGCTCCTCCACTCATGGGATTTTACTCTCTTTTGCAACAGTTTCTTCCTTCAGTTGTAGAGTTTGTTTATGGCAGGGGACCAGATTGGCTTCCTTTTTTTGGAGGATAGCATCTTGGTTCTGTTTGGGACAGCACGATCCATGCACTCATGTAAGTGGTTATAGAGTGCATTTGTGTAGGATTCAGCAGTCGTAACCATATTGTCCATCTGCATGAGTGTCATGAAGTTCCCCACTTCTGTCTTAAGAAGCATGAAGTTGGCTTTGGAGAAATTTTTTACTGTGGTTTCCTTAATGGTGGGTGGTGGTGGGATGCGGTTATCTAGGGTGATTAGCTTATGGTCGGATCTGACCAACGAGGAGCTGACTTCAGGTATGGAACACCGGTCATTCATGTTGTGTCCATGTTGTGACCCTACTAAAGGCATGTTTGGTCATTTGAGATCTCAGTTATAGTTAATTTATGTATTGCTGTCTACAAACAACACCAGTATGTTTTGAGGTTCAGAATTGGTCAGGGGTATTCTTGCTTCACCTTCTTGCCCATTTGTCTGCCCAGTAGATCCAGGGTATTTACCCAGTGGTTAGCTCCTCAGTGTTCACCCATCCATCTCTAAACCTAGGGAAGCCATGTGTTTCCTTATCTGGATGACTATCTCATTTAAACTTCTTCCAGGGAAGCAGTTGTGTCATTTGGCCATGGTTCTATGGGAGTTGTCCTTATATTTGGTAGTCAGTTGATTGCCATTATCTATGGTCCCCTAGAGATGTACATTCTGTGAAAATAGTTGTCCAGATATTTGGCTAGTCTGTTGACTTTACGTCTCTGAGGAACCAAACTTTAGTGGCAGTCTGTTAACATGTTTGTCAAGATAAGTGGCAGCTGCGCTCAGTTTTCTACAAGGGTACAAAAAAGTAGGGAGTGCATTTAAGAGATGTAGGAAGTGCATTTAAGAGAGTTTTTTTTTTCATCTCTGTGTTCGGCTTCTTGAGCTCCAAGTAAGAAAAACAAATTCTCTTTTGACAAACTGAGACAGATAACTCATCCTCCATTCCCTCTAGCTCCGTGTGTTTTGCTAAAAGCAAAGCAAGAGAATCCCTTTTGGTTCTTAAAACTCCCTTTTAATAATTTCAGCTGTGCCTCTCCATTTTTCAGGAGGCAGTTCATGTTCAAGTTATTCTCAAGGATAATCTGATTTTTCAGTAAATGGGTCTGGGTATGCAGGCATCTTTGTACAGTCTACATATCATAGCAGTAAGGCTTTGTTTTTTATTATTGTTACACAGATCTGAAACATAAATTATTTGCAAATGTATATATTTTTTTATCCATTATTTAATATTTGATATGAAAGAAGCTGTTGGAGAATTCATTATTTCAACTATGGCGCATGATTCTCTTGGCAATCTGCATTATCTTTTCAGAAACATTCCAGCTAGTTTTCAACTACTTTTGCAATGCCATGTGACAAATTGTTACATGCATATATCATATCTTATACCTCTCTCTGCAAAAATAAAAAACTGGATCTCTCAATTTTTAATATCTTTGTTTTCTCCCTCCTTTTACCTTGACTACCTTTCTCTTGAGTCCATTTTTATGTTTTTCGTAGGTACACTTTAGTTTAAATATCTGTCACTTTCCACAGTCTGATCTGATATTCATCTCAACATTTAGGGTTTATCAGATTTGATTAGCTCCACCATCAGCAATGTTTTAGATTCTTGGATCCAGGGCTCAGGCTCCTCCCTCTACCTATAATTCCCTACCATCCCTACAGTACCTTAGATTTCATTTGCTGCTTGTTAGGTTCAGACACGACCTATGGGCTTAGCTTTTTGTTAGTCATTGCAGCTAAGTTATAACTTTTTGTTATAGAACCTTTGAAATCTTTCACTATCTTTCAGATATTTTTTGTGGTAGATTATGAAATTAGGAGTGTTCTGAGCTTTTACAGTTGCGACTGTATCCTCACACAACTTTTACAGTTGTGAATATATCCTCACACCATTTTAGCCCTTGGCTCCATTCCCCTAGTTTGCAGGATAAATCAGTGCATTGGTCCTGTAGGCTGCCTTCTGTGGCATTGTTCATTCAGGTCCTTTCGGTTGTTGAGGAGACTGTCTGAAACAGACATTGATAGGATGATGTGAAAATTTCTGAGGACTCAAATCCAGATGGGGTCCTCCCAGCACATCCACCCCAAAGGAGTGCAGGGCCTGGCCCTTGCAACCCTCTCCTTCTGATCTGCTGACTACAGAGCTGAGTGTTCCTTGCTGGATATCCATGTCAGAGCCAATAGCTTTGTTGGCCTCAACTCTATTTCCCTTACCCACTCAACTCTGAAAACATCATACCTTCAGGGGTCTCTGTGCTGATGCCAGGGTTGACTCCACAAGTTTTGGAGCTATCCCTTCCCTTAGGTGCTTTGGCTTTGAATAGTTTGGCTCCAGTGTCTGCCTCAGAGCAGAGTTGATTGAGTCCCAGTGTGTTCCTCTTTTGGCCTGTTTGGATCCTAAGGGTTCTTCCCTCTATTCATGTCTCTACTTTCGCATTAGAGGTTTTTGAAAGGATACTCTCCAGATCAAGAGAAGAGATCTCTCATTCTCACTTGGTTCCAACTTGATCCCTTCTGGATTCTGCAGTCATACCTTCCAGTTATCCTGTCCGACAGGGGCAGCTTGTTCTTTTGAACTTCAAGACCACGTGCCAAGTAAGTTTCCCTTCTGGGCCATCCTGGAGTCCTCCCACCACTAAGGATATAGGAAGCAGGTCTTGTGAAGGGAGACATCTGGGTGCCCCTCAGGAATCCTTCATGGAAGATATCGACCTTCCAGAAAGGAGAAGGTTCCCAAATATCCCCCTTAGAAGGTTTCTCCTTCAGAGACATCCTAGAATTGATGAAGCAGCAAGGGGATTGATCCACTGATGCTCCCTCCTAAGAGGAGTCAGTATTCCTCAAGGCTTTTGAGGCTGGCCCATCAACTTTCTTGGATGGTCCCTCCTGCTGATGAACTTATTGATTTAGTTTCTCAGCAGGCATTGAAGGAACTGGATAATGTGGTGAAGCCGATACCACAGAAGGCGGTTAAAATTTAGGCCTTATTGGTGCAAGGATCCCACCATAGATGCCATTGTGATTGCAACAGAGCTATTAGAAGAGAGCTTCTCTGTCCTTCCCCCCTAACAAGGAAGTCCAGGGTGTCGGACAGATTTGGAAATTGGACTTTTGTGCATCAGTCATATTTGCTTTGCATGCACCGAGTTATCTAGCTCACCTGACACTATTCCAGAGAGACTTGACGAAGGAGCTTTCCAAGTCCCTCTCAGGTACCTTACCTGCTAACTTAGAGAAGTCACAGCTATCCACCCTCTAGTCCATATCTAATGTGCCCATGTACTTATCAGTTGCAGCCAATGGCACTTAGAGCTGCAGGCATCGGCATTGCTGTACGCTGATATACCTGGCTGTGACTCTATTTTGCAGAGAGCTTCAGGACATCCCTCCTGAATGCCTCCACCCTGTTTGGACACAAGATCAAAGAAATGCTCACCAGAAGCAATAAAGGCAAAACACTGTCTGCTGTGGGCATCGGAATCCCCTCCCAGGACTTTTTCCTGTAAGTAAAACAGTAGAAAGAATTTAAGGTTTCATAATTCCCAGGGTTTTGCTCAGGGCACTTCTGGTGACAGACACCCTGCTTCCTTCATCCCTAATTCAGAAGGGGGAAACAATTTTAATAGATATTACCCCCTTGGCAGAGGTGGTCTGCAAAATCAAGGATTTCAAAGTTATTTTACCGAGAAATCCTTCCAGTGCTTCTGAACAGTTGTCCAACTGTTGCACTGTTGAGGCAGTTGGGGGTCAGGGGTTGGCACTTATCTCTGTACCCTCAAGCCTGGTTAGCTATTGCACAAGATTCTTAGGTGCAGAAAAATTATTACTAGAGGCTATGTTATTCCTTTTGATTCCCATCCACCTAACAAAAGAAAACTTCCCAATAATTCCACCTAGTCAGAGGAAGGCAGCAGCTACAGAGATTTTAAAACTGTTAGAAAAGTTAGTCATCCAGGAGGGCCCACCAAACCGGTAAGTATCCATAGTCTATTAGACATTCTTTAGTTCTGAAAAAAGACTTGAGACCTTGAGCCCATTTTGGACTTCGGCACTTCAACCAGTTTGTAAAACAGATGAGAGTCTGTATGGTCACAGTTCAGTCCGTTGATGACTGGATGTGCTCCTGTGATCTGCAGACCTTCAGGATGCTTACTATTGCATCAGAATAATAAGGTGGTCCAAGAACTCCCTCTGCTTTTGGCCAGAAGCTAATCACTTCTATTTTGGGCCACTGCCCTCTGGTCTCAACCCGGCCTCCAGAGCGTTAAAGTGCATGTTATGGGAGTGCACCTCAGGCTGAAGGGAAATTCCGAGTGTTCCCTTACTTAGACTGCCTCATCATCCCTCCCACGAGGGATTTACCCGTTCTGGCCAGGGACTTGTTCTGCCTATGTCATCAACTAGGGATTACTGTTACCTTGAAGAAAAGCCATCAGACTATATTCAGATGATAGAATTCATAGAATGTCAGTTGGACACGACTTTTCAAATTGCCAGACTCTAGTACTTTATCTACATATATAAGGTTCTAATATCCTTTCCGACTTGAAGCCTCCAGTGAAACTGATCCTAAGACAGCTGCAGACCCCAGTAATTGATTACCCTGGTTCCACATGCTGCATTTCACATGATAGTTCTGCAGTAGACCCTTTTGTCCAGCAGTCTATGCTGTCTTAGCCCATGCAATTTCCAGTTTCTTTGACATCAGTATGCAGCCATATTCGTTACTAGTTGACTTCCCCACTGGTGGTTCTAGTTCATCCATTCATCTTTCCACTCATCAATGCCACATTGACCATGGATGCGAGCGAGTCTGCCATTCAGGATTCATTCCCCAAAAGTAAATCCTGGACAGACAATATGGCGGTGGTCTATCAACAAACAAAGGGAGAACCTGCATGAATCCACTATGTCGCGATATCATGATAATTTGGTGGTGGGCGACACCTTCCCAGTACTTTTCTGTGGCAGCACGCATCTTAGGAAGTTCTAGTGTTAATGGAGAAATTCAGCAGGTCCCTTCTCTTACCTCACAAGTGGTCTCTCAGTCAGTGGTCACCCATGTTCTTCAGTACTGGGGCTAGCCTTGCTGTGATCTGTAATCCCACTCAACACAAAGGGCAGCAACTACTTTCTCTTGATCCTCCTGGAGGGGCAGTCCCTCATTCACCCCCTGAAGATGTCTTCTTTGAAGATATCCTAGAGATCCTCAAGCAGAGGGGTAACTGGAAGCCCTAAGATCCAATCTCTGAGGAATCCATGTACTGGCAAGTGTTCACTGCTCGACCATCTACTTCCCGGGTGACCCCCTGATGATCTTTTTAAGCTGATGTCGCAGCAAGCTTGGAAGGCTCCTGACTCCATAGAGCCTATTCCCTGGAGATCAGACAAAATTATTTCTCCGTGGGAGGACCACCAATAATGAGCCAAGGGTTTAACAGTAGATACCATGGTGGTGGGAGCTGCCACCAAGAAGGAACTTGCTGATGAGAGTCCTACTGTGCATCCTCCTAACCAGGAGTCTAGGATGATGGACAGTTTTGGAAAGTGGGGTCTATGCATCATTGACCTTCACACTCCGGTACTCGAACTTTATGGCACAGTTTACTAGACTCCAGTGAGATTTGATTAAAGAATTATCAGATGCTGTCACTGGAGCTGTGTCTAATGAGGTGCAGGATAAGGTCGCCTCAAAGCTAGCCACCCTGGAGTCTATATGGAACTTGTCCATGCAGCTTATTGCACACGCAGCTAAAGGCATGACAAGAGCAGGAGGTTCCGGCATTGCCATAAGGCGCCACGCTTGGATGCGCTTGTGTGAATTCGCTGAGCCATTCAAGTCTTCCTTCATCAATGCACCTTTTGACAGATCATCTTTGTTCGGCCCCAAGGTGAAAGACGCACTAGCCCGTGTGAGAAGGATGGAAAGACCCTGTCTGTTGTGGGCATTCATTTTTTACTCCTCATTGATCCTACTCCAGGAATCAGAGGAGTGGAAAGATGTGGTTCAAAAAGTCCCAAGGCCCTTTCCAGGACACACGCGATGGCAGCTCCTCTTGGGATAGAGGGGGGAGCTCAGAAGAAAGACACCGACCGTGAGGCAGAAGTGACCTGCAAAATCAGGGTTCCAGAGATTCTTTCTCTTGACAACCCTACCAGTGCTCCTGAATGTAGGCCTGATTTCTTACATCTGGAAGCAGTTGGGGGAAGATTCTCACTGCACCCGACAGCCTGGTGACAAATAACATCCAATACTTGGGTGCAGAGAATCATTACCAGAGGCTGTCATATCCCCTTCACCCTTTCCTGAGATCACTGAGAAAAATCCTTGATGTTCCACCCAGTCAGAGGGATCAAGCAACCATAGAAGTTCAAACGTTGCTAGAAAGAGAGTCATCTGGGAAGTCTCACCAGATCAGATAGGGTCCAGATTTTACTCCAGGTTCTTTTTAGCACCAAAGAAGACTGGGGACTGGAGGGAGATATTGGACCTCAGCCTTCTGAACAGGTTTGTTCAGCAGACAAAATTCTGGATAGTCACGGTTCGGTCTCTTCTCCCCTTTCTAGAGGAAAATGATTGGATGTGCTCTATAGACCTTCAAGACGCGTATTACCACATAAAGATGGACAAATGCTCAAGAAGGTATCTCCGCTTTTGGCTAGGGGGCCAATCATGGTCAGTTCAGAGCGCTGCCATTTGGTCTCACCACAGCCCCCTAAGTGTTCACCAAATACATGGCGGCAGTCATGGCTCACTTGAGACTACACGGATTCCGGGTGTTTCCTTGTCTAGACTGGCTCCACACTGCCCCTACCAGACATCTACTGCTTCAAGCCACAGACTTCATTATACACTTGCTCAGTGCCCTAGGCATAACAGTCAATGAGAAGTCACAGTTGTCTCCCACTCAGGACCTAGAATTCAGAGGAGCCCGCCTCATCACAGTTTCGTGTATAGTTTCTCTACCCTTTTACAGGCTTCAAATGATAAGATCTCAAATAAAGCTCATTTTAGTGAAAAAAAGCAAAGTGCTCGCTCTACTTGTCCTTCAAGCCTTAGGATCTATGGCAGCGGCTATCACCTTGGTTCACTTGGCGAGACTTCACATGAGGATACTTCAGTGGCTTCAGCTTCCCAATGGTCTGTTCTATCTCATCTGATGACTCACCCGATCTTAGTAACAGAATGTTGCAAAGAGGATCTGTCCTGGTGGATGCAGTCAGAAGAAATCCTAATGGCCCACTCCTTTGTTTCCCTGCATCCCAAGGCCATAGTGACCTTGGATGTCTCCTAGATGGTGTGGGGGGCATTATCTGGGAAGAACACTCCAAGACACTTGGTCTCCACAAGAGGCCAACCTGCACATCAGTAAATGAGAGCAGTGCTCCTAGTGTTGCAAGCCTTTCAGTCTGCTCTTCCTCTGCGAACGTTTGTGATCCAGTCAGACAACATGTCATTGGTATGATACATCAACAAACAGGGTGGAACGAAATCCTACCCCCCTTTGCCAGGACGCTCTCAGGGTGTGGCTGTGGGTGATATCTTCCAACCGTTTTCTTGTGGCAACACATATCCTGGGGAGTTTCCAGCGTGATAGCAGACTAGCTGAGCAGACATATTTTACTGCCTCCTGAGTGGTCTCTCAATCCCAAAGTGGGAAAGGTAATCTTTCGCCAGTGGGGCCAGCCTTGCTGTGATCTCTTTGCATCCCCAACCAACAACAAGTGTGGCAGATACTTTGTCCTAATCCCTCCCAGCGGTATCCCCGAGAAACGCTTCTCTACTCAATTGGCCCTCGGGTCTTCTTTATGCCTTTTTCCTATTTCCACACATACCCTTCTTCCTAAAGAAAGCCCAAAGGTTGCGAAGCAAAGTGATTCTCATTGCCCCCTTCTGGCCCAGTCATATTTGTTTACGTTTTCTATGGCCTCACTTGATTCACCATCCATGGATTCAGGACCCAGTTCCACACCTGCTGCATTCCTAATCTACGCGCTCTCAGGTTCATCACTTGGTCCTCCAATTCCATTAGTCGCCAGGCAGAATAATATAACTTCTCTGTACAAAAAATTGTTCTGGCTTCCCATAGACCTTACACCAGGAGACACTATTCCAGTAAATGGAAAAGATTTTCACATTTGGGCTTCTGAAAACAATTTAGACCCCTTTTCGGCACCTGTTGAGAAAGTTTTGGAATTTTTAGCGGACGTTTTCGACCAAGGAGCTTCTACTTCTACCAATAGAGTTCAGTTGGCAGCCATTTCTAGTTTCACAACAGATGCAACAACCATTCTTTAATTTCCCATCGCCTAAGCAAGATCTTTCTCAAAGGTGCTTTACGTCTAAAACCTCCATTCAAAGATCCCTTAGCTCCATGAGATCTAACCTCGGATCTGATGTCAATCTTCACCCAATCCTTGACAGTGTGTTCGGTTCTGAACCTCGGAAATATTTAAACTCACTCTCTCCAAACTCTCGAGCCAGGGTCTACCCTTAATCCTCCTCTTAGAGATTACTTGAGATCTCATTTGCTGCTTTACAGACCAGATGCGTTAGTTTTCTTCTCTTGATCCTTGGCCTCTTTTTGTGAGCATTGTTTAAATTATAGACTTTTTTAAGTTTTTTTCACGTAATATGTCTGTTTCTGTTTGTAGTACCTACCTGCTCCTCTGTTGATTCCCAAAGCTATATTCCTCCTTCCTTTTACTTCTACTGTTGTTAGAATGTTCAGTACCAAAAAAAAAAAAAAAACTTTCTATTTGTGTTCATCTTGCATTGCTATGTCGTGTGTATGTGTGGCAGTTTTCTATTTTTGATTGTGGCTTAACAGCAACAGGAAAAACCTTCTCCTACTAAATCTTCTAAGGGCACCTCTGGGTATAAGAGGTGTAAAAAATGTTAAGGCAAAATGCTTATCTCAGACGGGCATACACTGTGTTTACTGTCTTGGTAAGATCCATCTCCAAGAAAACCACCCCATTTGTCACAGGTTTTCTACCTGTAATTTGACTGAAAGAAGAATTAAATTAATATTGAATTGTCTCCTGAAATCATGTTTTTGATGAGGCCATTTCTGAGTCCAGGACTCAAGCTACTACTACTACATCTTAGTCATCTTCTCTTGCTTCCAAGAAAAGGCCTTCCTCGGTTCTAAGGTCCTCTGAACCATCACGGAAAATGGCAAAATCTTCCTCTGTACCAAAGAGTTCCGTGGCACCAGGGGGTTTATCTGGAACTACCTCTTTTCATAAATTGGCATTGGAGCTGGCAGTTACTTCTTTTGCACCTACTGATGTATTGGTACCGAAGCAATTAAGGCTGCCTCCACTCCCAGGAGCATCTTATTCTCCTTCCATAGATCCATTTAAAGACAGACCCCCCCCCCCCCAGCCGCTTTGTAGAAGTGAGACCTCCTAAATGTCCTTCCACTTCATCGCTTCAGTTTTTTAAGAGTCTTTCAGAGGCAGATATAATGAGAATGGTAGATCAGCTGCTGACTGCAAGGGGATTGTCCTTTGTTCCGAGCCATACTGGTGTTGGCACCATTCTTCCTATGTCATCCCCATATCCTCCTCCAACTCCTGCTGAGCTTTTGGAGCCCTCGGTTCCAACTATCCCGGCTTCAACTGTCTCAGTTCCGGTAGCATCTTTGTCTCTGGTTCCGAAAATCACCTTGAGTTCCTCCGAGCTTTCGGCAACGGAGACCTCCCGAGATCGGGACTCTAGGGTCGGGTCCGAGAGGCATGGTACTCTTTCTGCTCCTTCGGTGCTGTCCATGTCACTTGGTTCTTCAACTTTTGTAGTGTCGACTCGGGCTTCTGTTTGGGGGCTGCCTCCTCGGTGCGGGGTGTGACCCCAGTTCCAAAGGAGTCTATTTCGGTTCTGTACTCCCATCCTTCTATGGAGGGGGGGGACAGCCTTCTGGATTATGGAGAAGGCCTTGTCTATTGGCAACCCTCAGTCATTGCCTTCCCTGTTGGGACAGATTTCTGCATCTCCTCGACCTGAGCTACCATCAGTCTCATCCCTAGGACAGAGGGCACAAAAGTCCCAGGTAACACGTACTTTAGTATTCTCGTCTTCGGATACTTCCCTGGATCATCCCTCCGAGGAAGTCCCTGTGAAAACAAAGTGAAAGAAAGAAACACTTAGACTCCCTGGTGGAGTCTTTCACTGAAGAATACTGATTTTGATGAAGGGTAAGGTTTCCCCAGGTCACCCCCCACCGATGATGTTTCCTTCAGAGACATCCTAGAAATCCAGAAACAGAGTGTGGCTGCTCCTCTACCCAACCTTCCTCAGAAGAATCAGTATACCTGGAGGCTTTTCCTGCCCAACTTGCTGCTACTTCGATCTCTCCACCTGCTGGCGATCTCATTAAATTGATCACTCAGTGGGCGTGGAAGATGCCTGACACCATACAGCCAATCCCCAATAGACTGGATCGGGTATTATCAGCCCCTGTGGATAAACCAGATTGGGCCAAAGGAATTCCCGTTGATGCATGGTGGTAGTGGCAGCCACCAAAATGGAACTTGCCGAAGAAAGTCCTCCTATCCATCTTCCTAACAAGGAGTCTAGGACTGGATACATTTGAGAAGCACATTTATGCTTCAACAACCTTTGCTCTCAGGTCCTTGAATTGTATGTCGCACATTACCAGGTTAGAGAGATCTGATCAGGGAGTTCTCAGATACCCTCTCAGAAGCAGTGGCTGAAGGGGTAAAAGACAAGGTTACTTCTCAGCTTGCAACCCTTGAAGCAATTTTTAACTTGTCCATGAGGCTCATTGCTCATGCAGCTGAAGGGACGACTAGGGCAGTGGGTTCAGGCATTCATCAGAAGTCCTTCCTGGTTGCACTTCTGTGACTTTGCAGAGCCATTTAAAGCATCATTCATTCTTCAATGCTCCGTTTGACGGATCTACCCTTTTTGGTCCCAAGGTAAAAGATACCCTAGCCAGATGTGAAAAGGATGACAAGACCCTTTCTGCCATAGGCATACGTTTCTCCACTCCTCAAATGCTATATTCTAGAAACCAGAGGAGTGGGAGACTATGGTGTAAAAAATCCAAAGGGCCTTTCCAGGATTCACGAGGCAAAGACTTCCCCTAGGTCGGGGGGGGGGGGGGGGACAATGGAAAATACAGCCCTAGAGGTAGACATGGACCACATAACCAGGGATCCAGAGAGTCTTTCTCTGGTACTTCCTACCAGCACCCCTGAACAGGGGCCCGATTGCCCTCCTCTGGAGGCATTCGGGGGGAAACTTTCTCTGCACCAATTTGCCTAGCAAGTGTTAATGGACAAATGGGTGCAGGGAATAATATCCAGAGGTTACAAAATCCTCCCTCTATCACTATCTCCAAAACCACAGAAAAAACTCCTAGACGTGCCACCCAGTCTCATGGGAGCAGCAGTACTAAAAATTCAAAGACTGCTAAACAAGAGAGTCATCCATTAAGTCCCACCAGACCAGAAAGGATCCGGATTTTACTCGAGATTCTTTAGTGCCCAAGAAAACAGGGGACTGGAGACTCATCTTTGATCTCAGCCAGTTCAACAAGGCAGTTCAGAAGACCAAATTCCGGATAGTCACAGTTCAGTCGATATTTTCATTCTTGGAAAAAGACGTGGATGTGCTGTATCGACCTCCAAGACGTTTATTACCACGTAAAAATGGAAGAGAGCTTCAGGAGTTTTTTGCGTTTCTGGCTGGGAGCCAGTCATTTTCAATTCAGAGCGCTGCCCTTTGGACTCACCACAGCTCCCGGGGTGTTCACCAAATGCATGACAGTGGTAGCAGCTCATCGAAGACTGCAAGGATTCAAGGTTTTACCACACCTCGATGACTGAATCCTCACAGCTACGATCAGGCATTGGTTAGAACAGGCAAGAGATTACACCATACATCTCTAAGGAATAACTGTAAACCTCAAAGCCCACACTTCATCCTTCTCAACAGTTAGAATTCATTGGAGCCCACTTAGACATTGTTGTGGGAATTGCATCTCTCCCTCCAGAAAGGCTACAACGCATAAGATCCAAGGTCAGCCAATTACTATGAAACAACAAGGTCCCAGCAAGATTAGTTCTTCAAACATTAGGCTACATGGCAGCAGCAATCACTCTAGTTCCCTTGCCGAGATATCACATATGAATATTGCAATGGTTACTAGCGTCCCAATGGTCTTTCATGCTCTAAACCTATGTCTCATTTCATTTTGATCACCAGTCGCTGCTAAAAGGACCTGTTGTGGTGGCTACACTCCAACCAGATTCTCTTAGGTCACCTATTCAATCTTCCCCAACCCCAAGCCATAGTGACCACGGATGCCTCCCAGATAGGGTGGGCGAGGCAGTATCTGGTAAGGACAGTCCAAGGCACATGGTCCTTATTAACTTATCAACTTATTAACTTATCAACTTGCACATCAGTGTCCTAGAGATGAGGGCAGTGCTACTAGCGTTGCAAGCATTGCAAGATGTCCTTGCTCTAGGCACAGTAATGATTCAGACAGACAACATGTCTGTAGTCTGGTACATAAACAAAGGGGGAACCAAACCTTACCTATTGTGTCGAGAAGCAGTCCGAGTTTGGCAATGGGAGACTTCTTCTAACCGCTGTCTCATGGCAGCGCACGTTCCGGGGAGCTCCAATGTGATAGCAGACAAACTGAGCAGAACTATTCTCTTGCCTCACAAGTGGTCTGTCAATCTAGTAGTGGCAAATATTTTTTACCACCGGGGTCAACCTTGCTGCGATCTTTTTGTCTCTCCTCTAAACAACAAGTGCAGAAGTTATTTTGCTCTAATCCCCCCTCAGCGGAAGTCACCCAGAGATGTTATTTTCCACAACTGGCCCCCAGTCTGCTCTATGCCCTTACTCCAATTGCTCTCATTTCACAGTTCCTAAAGAAAGCCAAAAGGATGGAGAATTCAATAATTCTCATTGCACCCTTCTGGCCTCAACAAATTTGGTTTCCCTTCCTGTGGCTTTACTTAATTCGGAAACCATGGATTCTGGACCCAGCTTCAGATTTGCTATCTCACCCAGAGGGCATGATGCATCCAAACCTCCAACATCTCAAGCTCACTGCGTGGCTTCTCCAATTCCCATGATTGCCAGGCATCCTTCCCTTTCTTTACCTGTCCAACAAATTATGGTCACTCATTACAAATCTTCTACAAGGAAATTATACCAAAGTAAATGGGAAAATTCACTAGATGGGCTCTTGATAAGGAGCTAGACCCTTATTCCAGTCCTATCCACAAAGTGTTAGACTTTCTGGCTTCACTTTACCAGTCAGGTTTCTCCGCATCAACTATTGAAGTTCATCTAGCAGCAATTTCAGATTTTCATATAGGACTGGATGGTTCTTCTCTGTCACACAAACTTTGTAAAGCATTCTTAAAAGGTATCCTAATGCTAAGACCTCCATTTAAGGAATCTCTTCCCCTTGGGATCTAACTGTAGTTTTTCAGGCCATCACTATGACTCCCTTTGCACCTTCAGCAACTTGTGACTTAAAGCATCTATCTTGGAAAACTTTTATTTTTGGTGGCTATCATTTCTGCCAGAAGAATCTTGACACTTCAAGCACTATCGTGTGAACCTCCCTACTTAATTTTATTTTATTTTTTTAGATTTGATTACTGGGTTGGTCTAACTGGGCAATCCGGTGCCTGTTTTCAGCAGAGACTCTGGGAGAAAAGCTCCACATACATGACAATCATTAAAAAAAATAGTATGTCATAGCATAGTATGATGAGAAGTTACAGAAGTGCACAGTACGTGTAAAGTAATAAAGCAGAAAATATAATGTATTTGAGTAAGAAAGTGCAGTAATATTATATACAGTTATATGCATACATTAAAAATACAATTCATTATGGTAGTTTTTTTTCTGTGTTTGACCTTTGAGTAGTGGCAGAGGAAGATTTATCTGAATGGTGGTAATAGGGCTAGCCATGGTCAGCACAGATACATTGCTGGATGAGACTGAGGTGGACTTTTAACTGGGTTTTAAAGATGGGACTGCTGCTTTGCAATCTGGTATCTGGTGGAAGAGAATTCCAGATTTTAGCAACTGTGTAGGAGTAGAGTGATTTACCAGCACTGTGGCTACACTTAGCTACTTCAAGAAGGGCTTTGTTTGTGGATCTTAGGTGGTGAGCAGAATTGTGAAAGTTGAGTAAGCCTGAGAGATCAGGTATCTTGTTTGGGTGGTCCAACAAGTAATGAACCATGGTGAGTTGGTTATAGTTTAGTAAGTTGGGGAGCTGTAGCCAACCTAGTTGTTTTAGTGAGTGACAGTGGTGGGAGCAGAAATTTAGAGTTGGTTGCAAGTCTAGCTATTTTATTATAGCACATAGATAATTTGTGTAGGTCTGTCTTGTTATGGTTTGTTAATACAAGGGATGTATAGAGCAATGTAGAGAGAAGGTGAGTTCTGGATATAGTAATTTTGGTGTTTTTGGTTAGTTTTTGCAGCGGTATAGGGTTCCAAGTTTTTTATGGACTTTGGATATGGTTTGTGCTATATGTTTGTCAGACTAGGTTTTGATCAAGTATTACACCAAGAAGTTTAACTTGTGATACTGGGGAGATTTGGGTATTATTGGCAGAACTGATAGAGAAAAGAGCAGAAGAGTCAATAGTTTTGGTAGGGTGGGAAAGCATAAGTTGAGTTTTTTTTGGGGGTTAAGAGTTTTTTAACCAGTTTTCAATATTGGAGAAAGCCTTTTCGGTTTTAGTCTGGAGTGTTTGAAGTGTGGGAGCTGAGCATATCAGTGTAGTATCATCTGCATATTGGACTATTGTATCTTGCTGGGTGGGGGTGTGGAGGGTGTTTGTAAAGCTGTTAAATAGTAGAGGTCCCAGAATAGATTCTTGTGGTACACTTACTGTTAGTGGGAGAAGCTGGGAGAGGAAATTATGTCACTTAACTGCTTGTTGGCAGTTTGATAGGTAGTCTTGAAACCAGAGCAAGGAGGGGTTGTTTAGGTTGAGTTTGGCTAAGATCGTAAGTAGTTTGCTAAGCGGATACTGTATCAAGTGCTTTGCAGAGATCAAGGAAGGTGGCAGATACTAGGTTTCCTTGGTTCCTATATTGATTAACAGTGTTGAAGGATATGAGTGCTGTGGTGGTACTATGGAATGAATGAAAGCCATGTTGGGTGTTGGT
Organism: Protopterus annectens; assembly: GCF_019279795.1. Lineage (NCBI taxonomy): Eukaryota > Metazoa > Chordata > Ceratodontiformes > Protopteridae > Protopterus > Protopterus annectens. The sequence continues at coordinate 403,446,522 of NC_056737.1, forward strand.
AAGGAGACTATTTGTAAACAAATGCATCATCAGCTGAGAATGGGACACATTTTTCCAGGATTTTTGATAGGGGAGGATAAGATCATTATGGGGCAGTAGTTGGTAAGTTTGGATGAGGGACCACCTTTGTGTAGGTTTTCCAAACGGCTGGAATTGTATGCTTATTGATAGACCAGTTGATAAGTATCAAGATGGGATAAGCTATAGCACTACCAGCAATTTTGAGGTACTGTCCAGGGATTTTGTTGACTGCCAAAATGGTGGGTTTTAGCTTGGTGAGGTGCTTTTGTATATTGTGTTGGTAGGAACTGGTTTGAGAGTGAATGGGAGGGTATGAGTTTCAGTTGCTGATTGGTTTCGGGAGATCCTTATATTCTTTTGTCAGGCTCAGCCTTCCTCCTCCTATCCCCTTTGACAAAATTGTTACATTTGTGGTGCTCAGCCAACTGTATGAGACCTGTCCAGAGCCTTGCATACAGTCTTGCATTGTGTTCTGATTTATTTCCCTTTATGCTCCTTTTTCACTTCTATTAGATAGTAGAGGTATGCTTAGGGTGCAGGTGGGCAAACTCAGTCCGAGGTACTGTAGGAATGGTAGGGAATTATTGGTAGAGGGGAGGAGTGTGAGCCCTGGATCTGAGACTCTAAAAAGTGTCCAGTGTTGGATCTGATAAACTCCATATATTGATCTGGACAGAATAAAACAACTCAGATCTAGCATTATGGTAAGAATATAACTTTCGTTTGGCTCTCATAACCTATTAATTTGTCTATTGTACTTAAACACTCTGAACAAACAAAGTAGGGTAACTTTACCTATTTTATTACTGTAAAACAGTACATGCAGCTCTTGTCATTTTTGCTCTCCAGAACACTCATCCTCTTTAAAAGTTTTCTTTCCTGTTTTCTACCTGATGTTCTGCCTTTCGCTGATCACCTGATGGTGTCCTTTTGCTTCCACCTATTTGGTCAGTTTCACTTCGAGTCTTACAGACATTGTTGGACACCTTCTTTTGATCCTTGTATTCTGTTTATTTTTGTATTCAGCCTGGTATGTGCTGCTGGTTGGCCAAATTCCTTTTGTATCATATCATCATCCCAACAGGGCTTTAATTGATGATGGTGGCTTTTATATTTTCTCTCAATGTACCTAGTGCTGTTTTTCAGACCATTAAGCAGAGTAATTGCACAGAACGTCCATCATGTTATCCTTCACAGTGGTGTAATCATAAACTTCATCTGCCTTTGTCATGCCTTAACATAATAACCAAGGAACCAACAACCTAACCATCAGCCATCCTTTAACTGTTTATTTCACTTGAATGATATATTCTTTTATACTTTTTCATGTGCCATTCTACCCCTCACATTACCTTTTTATATCATATGTTGTTATTGGCTCTTTTTATCCAGCTTTCATTTCCAGTTATTGAAACCAAACAAGCAAAATATATTATCTTGGTTGTCCCTTTGGTGGGCAAACAAAAGTACTGCATTAGCTTTAATGCCCTTTTAATAGTGTAACTCATTTAAATAATTCTTAGATGAATGCTTAATTTAAATCCATTTATGTAAAGACATGTTTATTTTGAGTACAAAGCATTCATAACACTTTTTTTCTAAATTCAGTCTGCCACATCATTATAATAGAAACTTAATCTGTGGGACAAGATTGCTGACATCTGAAAGACAGCCTTGCATTTTCATTAATACAAGACATTTTTCTTCAGTGTTAAAGGCTTAAAACGTTAATCACTGTAAATACTACCGTATTCCTCAAAGTAACATTTGCTACCATACCCTCTAAAAATGAACCAAACCTGGTCACAAATAAAGGTTTCCTTTGTATTTCATGCAGTGTGATGTTCTTGTAACTGACCTTCCTTTCAGGCACATTGTTTCCTAGGTCGTGCATATCCATTTATCTAGATGGTCTTTATGTGCCAATATAGATTGTAATCATGACAAATTTAACAAGGTAGGTAGCGGATAAAATGCGTTTCTGCAGTGGTTTATAGTTTTCAAAATGGAGTCTATATGTTACATAATTTTCAGTTTAAACCAGTATGCTACCTCCCTTATTACTCCATAATATTAAACACACACAGTTAAGTTATTGTGTTATTATAACCTGCTTTCAGAATAAAGAAAGAATAACATTTTTTTTTTTTTTTTTAAGAGAGGTTACAATATCACCTTTTATATTTCCCTATAGATTTTATTAGTAATGACTTAATCCCACCACATGGAAATGTCTTCACTTATTCAAACTAGGTTGAAATTTGACCAAAGAGAAACAACCATGAAAGATAACGCACTTTTAATGGGGTACTTGGCAATGAGCACTGTTAAGTAAACTTATTCTCTCCTTGACTGGGATGTTGGCAATATCTGTTGCTGTTGCACAGTCTTGCTTGATCCATCAGAAATCACAGAATCTTCATTTGCCCTAAATTTCCAGTCATGCCAAACTTCTTAAATCTGTCTAGCCATTTTGTACCAGATCCCAATAACCTTCCTTATTGAATGTTACCATTTGTCCCATCATCTTATGCCTCCCAACACCAATGTGTGCTGAAGATGAAATAGTGGATGAAATGTCTTTTAGATGGATAAGCCAATCATACAGATGTACCTGCAGGAATCAGAGACAGTATCTGTACCTTTCAGCCATATTGTATGCTGAAAAAGAGAAATAACCAGAATTAACACTTTCTGTCCATTTAGGTCTTTTCTGATTGCTCCATTTTTAATTGCGTCAGCCTCCCTAGCAGATTTTTTTCTCACACACATTAGGCTCATTGGATTCCAGTATTCTGCAGTTATAAAATACCTGTAGTATTACAGTGGAGGAGAATTAAATGTCAGCCTTGATAAATTTTAACAAACTAATGAATTTTGGCAAAGTTATACAGACAGTACTGTACTTTACTTTAACCAGTGCAGTTACTAATAAAACTAATTATTAATATAATAAATGACACATACCACACGTTAGTAGCTTTACAACCTTTCTAATGTACAAGGTTTGCTTTTCAATACAGGTGATAATTCTCCATTTACCACGGAACTGTGCCGTACGAAGTACCAAGCTACTAACATTTAGTTTTACAGTCTTTTGATACAGTTTTTGTCAAATCATCTGGATCCATCTGTTGAAAGTCAATACTTAGGTATTTGCTTTATGTCATGCAGTCTGCTGATAAGCTGATTTTTGTTCTATTTCAAGGTAAATTATGTGACAGCCTTCAAGACTTAGGAAGTTGTTCCTGTCCCCAGTCCTCCTTGCACCTGTGCTAGTAGTGACTTCAGGATATAGGGAGTCATCCTTATCTGCAGCTCTTTGCAGCTGTGCTAGTCACGGAGCAGTTCTAGACACATAGTGTGGATACCAGGCATGCATAGTAACTACTGTATTTTTTTACTTATTTTCAATAAAGACATTTTTAAGCTTTTAATATACTCTAACATTTCCCCCAAAACAGTTTACATTGATATGTATTCTTTGGTTAGATCATAATTTTCATTGTGATTTACAGAAAACACATTAGGAAACAAAACCTTTAGCTTCTTTTTGATAAATATCAACATACAATTCTAACAGTTAGTACAATGATAACAAGCATTGCTATCAGAATTGGGTGTATAATCCAATCTAGCAACTTTTTTTCCTTTTGCAGACCATCCTGTAAAAATGTCCCACCAATTATGGGATGTGTCTGCTTCAGTTTTCTCAGCTAACTTGATTAATTTTTTTTTACAATCACGCAACTTAATTCATGACTTAGAATTCTTCTGTTAACCTTTTGTAACTGTTGAATTAACTGTTTACTTTCATGTATGACTTTATATAATGATTCCAGGGAAAATCTTGCATTAATCATGACTGGTGAGTGCTGACCACATACCAGTCTTTTAGCTGCTTGAGCACACTGTTCTATTTTGTGAGTTTTATTTTGTAAATCAATATAATTTCCTTCTAACTGGGGTAACCAGTATTGGTATGGTTAAAATGGTAGTCCAAAAACCATTCGTAAAACTACAACTTGACACGTTACTTTTGAACTTGTCACATTATAATGTGTAAGTTTTCTTCTACAGTATGTATTTGTGCAGGCCATTTGTTACCCATACATCTTAATCCAGTTGGTACTTGGAATCCACTTTTCGAACATTACTGTTTTCTGGTATTTTTGTCCCACTAACGTACATGTTGATGGTGCCTTAATTACTTGTTGGAGCTTGGCTATGGGATGATTATTAAAAGTTATGATAAAAAGGCAAGGTGGTTTTCTTCCGGTAATTACAGAATCATCGATACAGACCAATATATCTCCTTCCTGTAGCTCTATTTTCGACCCTTCTGCAGTACCTTTTACACATTCAGCATAGAATTGGAGTGTCCTTTCCCCTTGCAGCGTGCAGCATATCATAGCAGTGTTGGTTTGCAAGGATACATTTACTTTATATTGTAGAAGTTGGACATATACATGTCCTCTGACAGTCCTCCAGACTATAATATTCTGGTTAAAAGGAAGGTTTCCAATATGACACTCTTGTCCCCCTGGACAAGAAAAATTACCTGGAGTTCTATCTTTTGTAACATTTATCCAGTATAGCTTTATGTTGGTAACATTAGGCTTGTATGCTTCTTCTGCTGGGGTTTCTGTTATCCCTGGTGCTATTATACAATTACAAAAGACTGTAAAAGACAAATATATATTGGTCTAGATAGCACACACTTAAATGTAGATATATTTACATTTGCTGTTGTCTGCCTTCTACTCTTCTGTATTCCAAACAGGTACACTTTATGCAGCTTCAATTTCATTTTCTGAAATTAAAATACATGCATGTCACTTTTGTGATTTTATTTATTCAGTGCTTTTAACTATTCTCATTTGGTCTCTATGTACTAGAACTGTTCTGTTTTATTTTTTACCTTTTATTTTGTACACCAATGGCTCTATTTGCTCCACTACTTTAAGAGGTCTCTGCCAATTGTTATCCCATGGTCCTTCTATCTGGAACATTTTTAGTAATACCTTCCTTCCACAAGATAGGTTTTCTTCTGGTGGTAATATTGGGACCTTTTTCCATAGATGGAAAGCTTGCTCTCTTGCAATGTAATCACATAATTCTGTAAATTCACTACAGCAGGATGAGCTGGAACCAAAACCCAAGGAATTCAAGGAACCAAGCAACCAATGCTTTATTCTTCACTTTCGTCCCAAAAGGGACTTCTTCAGAATAAAATGAAGACATCACCCAAACTTTTTGTACAGACTTCTACAATTTAATTAAAGCAATAAACTAATTGTCACTCAATTCAGTTAGTAATGTTAAGAAACAATACAATCAATAAAATAGAATAATCCTAGCCCTAAAATACATTTTTATTCTTAAACTCTCTTAATTTATTTTTAACCTTTTCTTTTTAAAAAAAAAAAAAAAAAAAAACATTTTAAATGAATAGATGTTCATTGTGTTACCTTGCTGCAGTCATTACACTTGGGTTATCCTGTCGTTAGGCGGTCCCGCAGTCGGCCGGATTTCCAAAGTCTTGGTCCGATGGTTGCCGTCGCCTCATCCCTGACGTCGGTGCACCAGGGGTATATATATTGCAACCGACACCATTTTCTTCAGTCTTTCTTGCTGCGCGGTGCCCGAAGCAGTTCGCAAGTGCTGGTCGGCCGACTCCTGAGATTTTCGAATTCGAATTTCAGACCAAAGTCTTCTATAAAGCTAAGTACCCCGTTGGGGAAACTTTTCTTGCCTCAGACCGATGTCAGAAAAAGTTAATAATTGTATTTCTTGTGGGAATCAAATACCTCATAAGGATTTTCATTCTTACTGCATACCTTGCCTAGGCCCTGATCACTACGTCACTTGTCGTTTTTGTGCTAGATTTAATAAACGTACTATTAAAAGACTATTTGATTTCGCACGACACTTTTTTGGCAGAAAATTTAATTATAACATGCCATCAGAGCTTCCGACTACCGGTGTGCACAAAAAGCGCAGGGATAAGGATCGACAGCCCAGGCCTAATCCCGATTCCGAGGCCTCGGTTGATCCGGTCTCCGGTTCTCCGGTTATCAATGAGGCTCCTACGCAGCCTCCGACGACCGCAGTTCAAGAAACCGAGACCGCTACAGATCTTTTGACGGATTGTATTAGGCCGACGCAGCCTTTTACTTCAGGCCCTACCGACGATTTACCTTCCAAAGGCGTCGGTGCTTCTGAAACGCCATCGGTTTCTGAAGGCGTTTTCAGACCGACGACTCTTACAGTCAAAACGTTTTTTTTAAGTCGAAGATTCCTTCCAAACCGAAAAAGGCTTCACTTCAGTCTCCTGTTCAAGGCCCTATGCCTAAGAAACAGATGCTCAAGATGGCTGAAGATTTGATTTCTCTTATCAGGGGTTCTCAACCCCCTCCTGACAAAAGGCCTAAACTAGAGGAAGAATCTGCTTCCTCTGAACAACTGTCTATTTCTTCAGATTCTTCTGAGGACCAAGACTATTCCTTCTCTCCTTATGAAGATTCTGATGCTGAAGACTCTATTCCCTCAGCTTCCCCTCCAGAAGATTACTCTTTTGGGGAAACTTTACATACTATGAGGGAACATTTTCACTGGGAAGGTCAGGATTACTCTGATTCCAAGAAAAGGCTCGGAGAGTTTCTTTTACTCCCCCAACACAAACCTCTAGCCATCCCTCCTGTCTTGGACATTGTGGATGATGTCTATTTAGAATCCAGTTTCAACCCTGACTCTCTACCTCCTGCTCCGGCCAAGCCTGACAGATACTACAGAGTACCTGATTCCCACAAATTTCTTTAGAAAAGCCCAGTGACTGACCCAGAGACTATCTCCCAGGGTCCCAAGGGGGCTAAGGCTTCCATGGCTAAAAATCCAGTACCTTCTAAAAGGGATTCAAGAGCACTAGACAGATGGGGGAAAAGGGTTTATACCTCTGCCACTTTTAGCTATGAGAGCTCTAAACTGTCAATTTCATATGCTTAAGTATAAGCAATTTCTGATCTCTCAGTTAAAACAAAAGATAACCACCCTCCCTCAACAATCTGAATTGAAAGAAGTACAGGATTTGTTGCACGCCACCAAACAGGTAGGCAAACATACCTTGCAATGTGGGTTTGATTCTTTAGAGGCCTCTTGCAGAGCAGCTGTCACTGGATCAGTTATACGTAGGCATGCCTGGTTAAAGGAACAAAGTCTGCCTGATCATGTTAAAGCAAAACTACTAGATGCTCCCTTACAACAGGATGTTCTTTTTGGTGCTAAAGCAGAAGAAGTTCTAAAGAAAATGGAAGATCAGGCAAAATCAATGCAGGCAGTCAAAGATTTCCTATAAGTACAACCCCCTCGCTTCAGCAGAAACTGGCCAACAAAAAATTGGTCCTTTCCAGCCACTGACAGGCCTCAGAGGGGTAAATACTGGCACCCAAGGGGCAGAGGACAACCACAAGCTCAGTATAAACCTCGCCAATGGGGCACTCCAACCCAGAAGGGAGGAGAAGACAGGTCTCAACCCACCAGAAGGCAAACTCAATGACTTGCACCTCAGCTGGCCAAACATAGCTCTTTTGTCAGCCCCCCTGGGGGGAAAGCTAGCACTATTTGCAGACAACTGGCACATGGTCACAAAAGACAAATGGGTACTAGACATAATTTTACGAGGATACAGATTCCACTTTCACACCTTGCCAATAAAGAGGAATGCCAAACCTGCCACAAAATCAAAGGGCAGAGGCTCAAAAGCTAATTTCAGCTCTCATGGCCATGAGAGCCATTCAAAGGGTACCAACTCAAAAACAAGGCAAGGATTTTACTCAAGACTCTTCCTAGTACTCAGAAAAGAAAATGCTTGGAAACCAATTCTGGACCTTTCAATTCTAAACACTTACAAGTTCCCAAATTCAAGATGCTAACACTACAGCAGCTACTTCCCATGTTGGGCAAAGAAGCATGGCTGGTAACGTTGGACTTCAAGGAGGCATACCTGCATGTCCCTATCAGACAAAGTTGCGGAAGATACCTCCGTTTCATTGCAGGTTCAACCCATTATCAATTCTCTGCACTACCCTTTGGCTTGTCTACTGCACCCAGAGTATTCACAAAATGCCTGGCACCAGTAATTGCATACTGTAGACAAAGAGGAATTCAAATATATCCATTCCTGGATGACTGCCTCATTCAAGCAGAAAGAAAAGACATTCTCTTGCAACATCTGGCTTTTCTGAAGCATCTACTAAATTGTCTGGGGTACACAGTAAACGAAAAGAAGTCAAAACTAGTACCCTCACAAAGAATGACTTTCCTGGCTGCCAGCTTGGACACAACGGCCCAGAAGGCTTATGTTACACCAGACAAGCAATTACACCTGACTCAATATTTCAAAACAATGGCAACAAAGACCCAATTAACTGCAAGAAAAATTCTGCAGGCTTTGGGCTTCATGGCATCTTGCATACTGATAATACCATTTGCAAAACTGCATATGAGGAAACTACAGTGGTACCTGAAAAGCGTATGGTCTCAACACAGCCACAGCTTGGACACAGTGATATCTCTCATTCCCTGCCTTCAACAGGAATTTCTATGGTGGGCACAGGCATGTCACCTCAACAAGGGTCAGCCTTTCACCTTGCCCCCACCCAGGCAAACTATCACAACAGATGCTTCAGACTATGCCTGGGGGGGGCACACATGGCGGGGCAATGCATTCAAGGCCTATGGACTGCAGAACAAAGAAAACTGCACATAAACCAAAAAGAGATGCTAGCTGTACAGAAAGCTCTGACAGCCTTCAAGGATCTGCTACAGCCTGGACAACTTGCAATAAAAACGGACAACACCACAGTAATGCAGTACATAAACAAGGGGGCACACAATCCTACCCACTTTGCAGGCAAGCAATGATCTTATGGAACACAGCTCTGGCCTACCAAGTCCTGTTACAAGCTCACTTCCTGCCAGGACAGAAAAGCACTTTGGCAGACGACCTAAGCAGAAACATCAAGGATCCCCACGAGTGGAAGCTAGACCCACAAATATTTACAATGATAACTCAAAGATGGGACCTACCAAATATAGACCTGTTTGCCAGTCCTCAAAACTACCAGCTGACAAAATTTTTTGTGCAAGGACATTCCACCATCAAGCTTGGAAAGCGGACGCTCTCTCCTTCAGTTGGAAAAACCTGACAGTATATTCCTTTCCTCCATTGCCTCTTCTCACAAAGGTTCTTTTGAAGGTCAAAAAGGAGAAACCTCGAATGATTCTCATAGCCCCAGACTGTCCACGCCAGCACTGGTACCCACCATTGAAGAATATGGCTCACAGCCCACCATGGATTTTGCCTCAAATACCTCATTTGCTCACGCAGCAAGACAAGCAGATTCTAGACAGCCAGATAAAAACCTTAAACCTGGCTGCATGGCAAATCAGTTAAGCATTCAACCAGCCACTCTTTCACAAGCAGTGCTGGATGTTATTCTAGAAGCCAGGAGGCCAAGCACCAGGAATGCTTACTCGGACAAATGGAAAAGGTTTTCTGCTTGGAACCAAGCTAAAGGTCAAGACACAATTCAGCCTCATATGCCTCACATTCTGCAGTATTTAGCTGAGATGTTGCATAAAGGACTTTCCTTCTCCTCAATTAAAATCCATGCTTCAGCTATTTCAACTCACTACGACATGAATCCACCTTTATTTTCAAATCCTCTCCTAAGGCAGTTCCTCAGAGGGGCAAAAAACATTAGACACCTAGAAGAGCTCCTACACCAATATGGGACCTCAACTTTGTTCTGGAAAAACTAACGCTTCCGCCCTTTGAACCAGCTTTTTCTGCGGACTTTCAGTTCCTATCTTGGAAGACTGCCCTGCTCCTGGCAATAACTTCTGCTAGGAGAGTTTCAGAATTACAGGCACGTATGGCAGTGGGAACCTTTCCTCATTTTTCATCAAGACAGAGTTTCTCTACGAACTGATCCTTCCTTCATGCCTAAGGTGGTTTCCAGTGTAGCTCTAAATCAAACCATCCACCTACCCACCTTCTATCCCAATCCCCAGAACAAAGGTGAGAGACTCCTGCATTCCTTGGACATACACAGGCAGCTTCGTTACTACTTGGATAAAACTAAGGCTTTCAGAAAAACTGACCAGCTCTTTGTTTCCTATGCTACAGCCTCTCAAGGGAAGGCCATATCCAAGCAAACCATTTCTAAATGGATAGGCCATTGCATCAGATTCTGCTATACCCATCATGGGAAACCAGTTCCTCCTACCATTAGATCCCACTCTACCAGGGCAACAACTACCTCTACAGCCTTTCTCAGGGGGGTTCCTACCAAGGAAATCTTAGAAGCTGCAACTTGGAGTTCAGTGCACACCTTCACCAAACATTATCCCTTACCTCTTTATTCTAAGTCCAGGGCAGGCTTCGCCACTGCAGTTCTGCAGGGCCTCATTGCCTCCGCTAACCCTCTATGATGCCTCCACTCTACCTTACCTTAGCTTTGGGACTCAACCCAAGTGTAATGACTGCAGCAGGGTAACACAATGAACATAGTACAGTTTTGTACCTACCATAAATGTAGATGTTCGAGTGTTCACCCTGCTGCAGTCCAGGTTACCCTCCCTCCAACCCCTCTGATCTACTGGCTAAACCTCTGCTATGCCTTACTGATGTATTTGCTTATAGCTGAAGGGATTTTGTGTTTGTACAGTGTTCACACCACTTGATACTGATTTGGACCACCTTTTTGGGGGCACCTGACATCTGGGGCAAGAAAAACTGAAGAAAATGGCGTTGGTTGCAATATATATACCCCTGGCGCACTGACGTCCGGGATGAGGCGACGGCAACCGACGTCGGGCCAAGACTTTGGAAAACCGGCTGACTGCGGGACTGCCTGACGACAGGATAACCCAAGTGTAATGACTGCAGCAGGGTGAACACTCGAACATCTACATTTATGGTAGGTACAAAACTGTACTTTTCATTCATACCTGGGGGCTTGTCTACTCCTAATTTTAGCTGCCATAATGTCTCTCTTTATTTGATCCCGTCCCTATAATTGCCTCCCCTAGTGTCCCTGGGTACTTGTTCTAATGTAGAGAAAAGACATTTCTTACTATGCTGACACCTAAGGGTGTGTCTGGAAAAGTATTAGCACTTACAGAGTTAGTTTTATGTTGACTCTGTGTCCACAATGGTCATCTCACTTTTGTCTGAACTGGTACAATCAATTCTATTACTCGACCTCACTTTGTAAAACTTTAACAGACTGTTAATTGTCCTATGCATATCATTAGTTGAACATTTAAGAGTAGAAAGTAATTCAGCATCAGCCAAAGATGGGGTCGGATGAATAGTAGGTATCATAAGTGGATCCTCGCTCACACCAGCCATCAAAGGGAACAGAGCAACAACCAAAAATATAAAAAATGTCCCCACATATATAGTAGAAAACACAAAAACACCATGAGCTGGAACCAAACACCAAGGAATTCAAGGAACCAAAGAAGCACAGCCTTAGCGAACCAGTGTTTTATTCTTCACTTTCTTCCCAAAAGAGACTTCTTCAGATTAAAATTAAGCTTACACAAGGATAGTTATTTTGACTCTTCTTTTAGGTATAAGTAGTGTGAAGAAAAGAAAATAATGCCCTATTTAAACACACCCTTAGGTGCCAGTATAGTAAGAAATTAGTTTGTTTTAATTAATTTAATTGTAGAAGCTTGTATAAAAAGTTTGGGTGATGTGTTTATTTTATTCCGAAGAAGTCTGTCTTGGGATGAAAGCAAAGAATAAAGCATTGGTTCGCTAAGGCTGTGTTTGTTTGGTTCCTTAAATTCCTTGGGTTTTGGTTCCATCTCATCCTGCCATAGTGGATTTTGTGTTGTGTTTTTGTGTTTTCTGCTATTCGTGTGGGGATATTTTTTATACTTCTGTAAGTTGTTTTAACCATTGCTGATGCTTGCTGGTTTCTAACATAGGTCTACTGTCTGGTGTGTCAGGATCAAAAGGTAACTGTAATGCATTTTTCTCCCGTCATGTTTTCATAAGGAGATATTCCTGTCTTACTGTTGGATGTTGCCCTTATAAGAATGCCTGGTAAAGTTGTATCCATGCATTTCCCTTTTCAAGACATGCTTTTTTGAGATACTGTTTGAGCTTACGATTAATTCGTTCTATAATTCTGTTTGACTATGGGTGATGAAGCACATGAAATCTTTGCTGAATTCCTAACAGATTACACATTTGCATTATTAAATCACTAACGAACTGCGGACCATTGTCCGACTCAGTTATTCCCGGCCACCTCTAATGACAGAAAATATTTTTCCATAAGGCTTCCGCCATTGCCTTTGCTGTCATGATTTTAGTAGGAGTTGCCTCTACCCATTTTGAGAAAACATCCACTACTATTAGTAGGTATCTGTAACCTCCCATTGTTGTTGGCAAAGGACCTGCATAATCTAGTTGAACTGCATACCATGGACCATCTGCTTGGCTGTACTGTATGTAACTGAGGTTTTTTACTTTTAGCATTCACCTGCAAACAGATTAGGCATTCTTCTGCAATTAGCCTACAGACCTTTCTTAAACTTGGATTCCAGTACTTTTTTTACAACTGCCCATAGTTTGTGAGCTACTAGATGTCCTAATATTTGGTGATTTAACTTGACCAACTGACGTGCTAACTGAAATGGCATGTAAGGCAACTGTGATCCTTTTGTGGCGGAGTATGTATAGCACTCTTTTTGTGGTATTCCTACAATTTATGCACTGGTAGTTTCTTTTCTTTTATACCCTGCTTCTTTTGAATATTTATGAGATCTTCAATTGACAATCTGTCTAGCTCTTTTAGGGCACTGACCTCCTCATTGCTGTATAATGCATATCCTGGAAGCTGTATTCCCTTTTGTGCTGTTTGTTTTGCCAATGTGTCAGCTAATGCATTTAACTTGAAAGTCTCACTTGTCCGTTTTTGATTGGCTCTTACCTTTAAAATGCTGTATTGTTCCTGCTGGTTTGACATTATTACTTTATGTATGTCTTTTAATACTTCAACATGCCATAATGGTTTGTCTGCACTGTCTACAAATCCTTGGCTTACTCTGGTGCCCGTATGTAATTTTAAAGAATTTACTACATAAGCACTGCCTGAGAAAATGTTAACAGGATTGTAATACTCAAGTACACACAGTATTGCCTCTTATTCAGCTCTCTGAGCTGACATATGCCGTGGTAACTTGATCAACTCAGGAGGTCCCAGCTTTGGATTCTCCAGAACTACGGCAAATCCTGTCCAGTATTTAGCCTTGTCCCAAAACCGTGCACCATCCACAAAGATGGGTGGCTTAAAATGGTCAAAAATCAGATGCCAGAAATTGTACATCAGGTGACATTATTTTTTCTAAGCAGTTATGCTGTTTTCCTTCATATCCCATGTGATTTGACAAATATTTGTCTCATGTCTGTATGGTAACAATTTTCATTCCAAAGAGTGCCGTCCATTTGTAAACACTGCTTGACTAAAACATTCGTGATTTTATTCATTTCAAAATTGTGTTCTTAGAGTATTTCCTGCTTGGTGTGGTGGTTGTACTATAATGCTGGAAAATAGTTGAATATTTAGTTTGCTTAATGCCCCAGTAAATGGCTAACAATTGCTGAATGCATGGATGATAGACCATTTCCAATGGTGTCAGTTTTCTGCTGCAGAAGGTGACTGGATGTAATGTTTTTTCCGTACTATTGTCGCCACCATGTGGTGGCCATTCCTGTAGTAGTACACCAGATGATGTATTTTTTTCCTGCTGATGTTCATCGTGCATACAGCTGCAGTCATAACAGATGGGTTCTCCTGCCGTCAGACGGGTCCTCGGTCGGCCGAATTCCAAAGTCTAGGTCCGGCGTCGGTTGTTGTCGCTTCTTCCCTGACGTCAGTGCGACAGGGGTATAAAGGAACCAGCCAACGCCAGTTTCTTCAGTCTTTCTTGCCATGCAGTGCCCAAAGCAGAAGCAGTTCGCAAGTGCCGGTCGGCCAGCTCCTGAAATTACGAAAATTTTGAAACCGAAGTCTTCTTGAAAGCTAAGTACCCCGTTGGGGAAACTTTTCTTGCCTCAGACCGATGTCAGACAAAGTTAATAATTGTATTTCTTGTGGGAAGGAAATACCGCATAAAGATTTCCATTCCCTCTGTATACCTTGTTCAGGCCAGACCACGACGTCTCGGTCTGTCGCTTTTGTGCTACTTTCAACAAACGCACCATTAAGCGTCGGGTGGAGTTCGCCCAACATTATTTCGGAAAAGCATTTAACTATATTATATCGTCGGATACTCCGACTCCAGTTTTGTCTAAAAAATGCAAAGATAAGGACTGACACACGAGGTCCGCGGCCTCTTCCGACACCACGCCAAAGCCGACTCCACGTGGTCCAGTTCTCAGCGAGGCGCCTACGCAGCCCCTGACTACCGACGACACTTCTTTGGTGGTGTCTCCTGTGCCTGAGGTCGCAGGCTCCTCGGCCCCCACCCCGACTACAGATACCGAAGCCACTTTTGGAGTTGAACTTCAAAATGTGGACAGGTCTACCTCCACTCAAGGTGTCTTCAGACCCTCCTCTTCTTTTTCCATCAAGGCTTTCACTAAGTCTAAAGCAGCCATGCATTCTAAGAGACAAGCCACACAGGGCCCATCTACAGGCCCCATGCCTAAAAAACAGATGCTTAAAATGGCTGAGGATTTAATTACTCTTATCAGGGGTTCTCAACCCCCACCGGACAAAAGACCCAGAGTGGAGGAAGAATCCCCCTCCTCTGATCAGGGCTCCATTATTTCTGAGCACTCTGATGATCAGGAACATTCTTACTCCCCTTTTGAAGACTCTGATGCAGAGGAGTCCATTCCTTCTGTATCCCCCCCCCAGAGGATTACTCATTTGGGGAAACTTTGCATACATTAAGGGAACACTTCCACTGGGAAGGCCAAGATTATTCAGATTCCAAGAAAAGCCTTAGGGAATTTCTCTTGCTACCTCAGCACAGGCCTCTGGCTATACCTCCTGTCTTGGACATCCTAGATGATGTTTACTCGGAGGCCTGCCTTAACCCGAATTCTCTGCCTCCAGCCCCAGTCAAGCCTGTCAGGTACTACAGGGTTCCTGACTCACACCAATTTCTATACAAAAGCCATGCTGCTGACCCAGAAACCATCTCACAGGGCCCCAAGGGAATTAAGCCCTCCACTGCTAAAAATCCATTACCTTCCGAGAGAGATTCCAGATCCTTAGAAAGGTGGGGAAAAAAGGTATATACCTTGGCTACCTTAACCATGAGGGCCTAAAACTGTCAGTTCCATATGCTAAAATACCAACAGTTTTTGTTATCACAATTGAAAAGTAAAATGTCACAACCTGAACAACCAGACTTGAAGGAGTTGCAGGATTTGATGCATAATGCGGAACAAGTGGGTAAGCATACTTTACAATGTGGTTTTGATGCTTTAGAGGCCTAATGTAGAGCTGCTGTTACAGGATCAGTCATACGTAGACATGCCTGGCTCAAGGAACAAACCTTGCCTGATCATGTCAAAGCTAAATTACTAGGTGCCCCTCTTACAAAAGGATGTATTATTTGGTGCTAAGGCTGAGAGGAGGTATTAAGGAAAATGGAGGAAAAGGCTAAATAAATGCAAACGGTGAAAGATTTTCTACAGGTACAACCCCCACGTTTCAGTAGAAATTGGCCTTCCAAAAATTGGTCCTTTCCAGTCACGGACAGACTCCAAAGAGGTAGATACAGATGCCCGAGGGGCAGGGGACAATCCCAAGGATCATTTAGAGGCAGACAATGGCAAGCTTCCTACATAAAGAGGTGGTGAGGATAACTCGCAATCATTCAGAAAGAAAGCCCAATGACTTTCCCCTTTGCATGCCAAGCAAGACTCAAATGGCAGCCCCCTTGGGAGGAAAACTGGCATTATTTTCAAAAAAATTGGCATATTGTCACAAAAGACAAATGGATCCTGGAAATTATAAACAGAGGCTACAGATTCCATTTTCACACCCTTCCAAAAATGAGAGGCATGCCAAACCTGCCACACAATCAAAGGGCAGAGGCACAAAGGCAAATTACAGATCTCATAAACATGCAAGCTATTCAAGAGGTACCTACGCACGAACAAGGTCAAGGTTTTTATTCCAGACTATTCCTGGTACCAAGGAAGGGAAAAGATTGGAGACCCATTTTGGACCTATCCATCCTGAACACATTTCTACTCATACCAAAATTCAAGATGCTCACTCTACAGCAGCTTCTTCCCATGCTGGGCAAGGTAGTCTTGGCTGGTAACATTGGACCTCAAGGAGGCATACCTGCATGTCCCAATCAGACATAATTGCAGAAGATACCTCAGATTTCTTGCAGGTTCAACCCATTATCAATTCTCTGCATTGCCCTTTGGCTTATCTACTGCGCCCAGAGTATTCACAAAATGCCTGGCATCAGTTATTGCCTACTGCAGACTTCAAGGGATACAAATATACCCCTATTTGGACGACTGCCTGATCCAAGCGGACAGCAAGCACATTCTTCTGAAACATCTGGCTTATCTAATAATGTTGTTGAACTCTTTGGGATACGCAGTCAACAAAAAGAAATCAAAACTAATATCCTCTCTGAAGATAATTTTCCTGGGTGCCAACTTGGACGCAAACACCCAGATGGCCTACCTCACGCCCGAGAAGCAGGGGCAACTAACTCAATACTTCAGAACACTAGCAAATTGCACCAGGCTAACTGCAAGGAAAATCCTGCAGGCTCTGGGATTCATGGCATCTTGCATCTTACTAATCCCATGTGCAAAGCTGCATATGAGGAAACTTCAATGGTACCTGAAAAACCTATGGTCTCAACACAGCCACAGTTTGGAAACAATAATACCACTAATTCCATGTCTGCAAAAGGAATTTCTGTGGTGGGCTAAAGCATGCCAAACAAACACAGGTCTCCTATTCAGCAAGCCTCAAGCAAATCAAGTCATCACAGCAGACGTCTCGGACTATGCCTGGGGGGCGCACATGACAGATCGGTGCATTCAGGGCAAATGGTCCCAAAAAGAAAGGCACCTTCACATCAATCAAAAGGAAATGCTAGCAGTAATAAATGCTATTATAGCTTTCAAAGACCTTCTGCAACCAGGTCAACTATTGATAAGAACGGACAACACCACAGTTATGTAGTACATAAACAAACAGGGAGGAACACATTCATACCCCCTATGAAGACTGGCCATGTCACTTTGGAACTTGGCCATGGACTTACAAATCGAACTACAAGCACAGTACTTGCCAGGCAAGGAAAACATGCTGGCAGACAACCTAAGCAGAAATATGACAGATCCACACGAATGGAAGTTGCATCCAAAAGTTTTTACAGAAATAATCCAAGAATGGGGAAGGCCAGACATAGATCTCTTTGCCTCCCACAAAAATCACCAATTGACAAAATTCTGCTCAAGGATTTTCCATCCAAAGGCCTGGAGAGTGGACGCGCTCTCTTTCAGTTGGACATCAATGACAGTTTATGCCTTCCCACCTCTTCCTCTGCTGCCCAAAGTTCTATTGAAAACCAGAGCAGACAGACCAAAGATGATTTTCATTGCTCCAGACTGGCCAAGACAACACTGTTACCCACTCCTGAGGAGCCTGACGCACTCTCCACCATGGACCCTGCCTCTAATGCCTCTTCTCCTGACTCAGCACAGCTTCAGAACTCTTCACAGCCAGTTAAAAACACTCAACCTAGCCGCATGGAAGATTCCTTAGCATCACAACAGACCCTACTCTCCAAGGAGGTGCAGGATGTCATTTTGGAGGCCAGGAGGCTGTCAACTAGAAAAGCTTACTCCGCAAAATGGAAATGGTTTTGTGTCTGGAATGAGAAAAAGGGCCAGGATCCTGGAAAACAGAATTTACCTCAAATACTACAGTATCTAGCTGAGCTGCTAAGCAGTGGACTTTCATTCTCCTCCATCAAAATCCATGCCTCAGCCATTTCTGCAGAATACAACACTGAGCCACCCTTATTCTCTCACCCTCTCTTAAGACAGTTCCTCAGAGGGGCTAAGAATCTAAGACCCCCAAGGAAACAACCAATACCTGCTTGGGATCTAAATTTAATTCTGGAAAAACTGACCTTGCCTCCCTTTGAGCCAGCTGCCTCATCAGATTTGCAATATTTGTCCTGGAAAACCGCTTTCCTTCTGGCTATTACCTCAGCTCGTAGAGTTTCAGAACTACAAGCTCTCATGGCTGTGCAGCCTTTTATCATCTTCCATCAGGACAGAGTTTCCTTACGAACCAACCCATCCTTTATGCCTAAAGTGGTATCCAGGGTAGCTTTGAATCAGGCCATACATTTACCTACTTTTTATCCTAATCCTCAAAACAAAGGAGAGAGATTACTACATTCCTTGGACATCCACAGACAACTGTGTTATTATTTGGACAGAACAAAACCTTTCAGAAAATCAGAACAGCTCTTTGTGTCCTATGCTGTAGGAGCTCAAGGAAAGCCAATTTCCAAGCAGACAATCTCAAAATGGATAGCCCACTGCATACGCTTTTGCTATTTTCATGGCAAAACTGTACCTACAGGCATCAGATCTCACTCCACCAGGGCTACAGCTACCTCTGCAGCCTTCCTCAGAGGAGTTCCTACCAAAGATATTTTGGAAGCAGCCACTTGGAGTTCTGTGCATACCTTCTCCAAGCACTACAACCTACCATTATACTCCAAAACTAGAGCAGGCTTTGCCACTGCAGTCTTGCAGGGCATCCTGGCTCCTCCTAGTTCCACCTAGTGCCTACCACCCCTTCTTAGCTTTGGGATTCTACCCATCTGTTATGACTGCAGCTGTATGCACGATGAACATAGTACAGTTTTGTACCTACCATAAATGTAGATGTTCGAGTGCTAATACAGCTGCAGTCCAGGTTTCCCTCCCTCCTTCCCCTCTTGGGACAGGCCTATTGACTAACACCTCCTCATACAACCTGATTGGGGTACTCATTTATGGTGTATTTGCTTGCAAGTACTGTATTTTGATTATTTTGCATTGTTTTATTACACAAATTTATGTATTGCCTTCCTTCTGGGGGCACCTGACATCTGGGGCAAGAAAAACTGAAGAAAATGGCGTCAGCTGGTTCCTTTATACACCTGTCGCACTGACGTCAGGGAAGAAGCAACAACAACCGACGCCGGACCTAGACTTTGGAATTCTGCCGACCGAGGACCCGCCTGACGGCAGGAGAACCCATCTGTTATGACTGCAGTTGTATTAGCACTCGAACATCTACATTTATGGTAGGTACAAAACTGTACTTTGCTTGAAATACAATTTTGGTGTGGGTGCTATTAACTCTAGCTTGTGCTAACTCCACCTTTGTTTGTGAAAATGCGTCATTTTCATGAGGTCCCCACTCTAAGAGAGTGGAGTTCTTTTGTTCCTGTAACATTTTGTGTAGAGGAGCAACCATAGCTGCGTAATCCTGTATAAATTTCCTATCATAGTTCATGATTCCCATGAATTTGTGTAAATCTGCTATTGTCAACGGCTTTTCCATTTGTATAATGCCTTGCACTTGCATTGGGCAAGGAGACCTTCCTGATGGTTTAATGATAGTACCTAGAAGTTTACCTTTCTTTGTCATGAACTGAATTTTTTCACTTTTAACCTTAAACCCCGTCTGCTGCAGAGTAAGAACTTTAAGAAGCCGTACATGACCTATCACTGTTTCAGACTGATTTAATATATCATCAGTGTAATGCAATACTGAATCATATTTTTCCAAATGTTAAAGAATGGATCCTACCGTCTGATGAAAAATAACTAGACTATTTTGAAATCACTGAAGTAACCTTGTCATGACATATTGCTGATTTTTAAATGTAAAGATAAATTGTGGCCAGTCTCTTTGAGTGGTACAGCAAAAGCCTGTTTGATAAATCTATTACCGTAAACCACTTACTTTGTGGTTTAATACGTGCAGCCAGTTTGGGAACTCCCGGAATTAGATGTGCTGTAGGAGTTGTGTACTGATTTACCTTTTGTAAGTCAATGACAAGATGATAGCTACCATCTTTCTTCTTAACTGGCCAGATTGGTGAAATTGTGGGACAGTTGTTTTTTTGTATGATTCCTTCCTTTTTCCATTCTGTACATTTTCCATATGTTCTCCTGTCTCCCTAGGAATGGGATGCTGCTTTTGAAATGGTATGTAGTCCTGATCACTACCCACCCCTACTGGCATTTCTTGTTTTCCACAATCACTGGTCCTTTGGACCACAGGTTTGGGAATTGCTCTTGTAAATACTGCCACACATCCTCACTGTCTGTATTTACATTTCTTCTAGGCTTTTCAGGTTTTTCAGGTAGAGAGATTGGACAGCAAACTGCACTTACCTCCTCCCTCTCCTTTTTCCATGCCTCTTATCCACAAAATACTGTTAGGAAAATCAATTACTGTGCCCAAAGGTCCTAAAATGTCCATACCAATAGTGCTGGTTGAACAGGATGGATGCATTAAAAAAGCACCCTTCCATGACTGCCCTTCTTGGTGAAATTTTGTCTACATCTTGGCTACTTACGGCATAGCATCCCGTACCACTGAATTCTGAGATGCAAATGTTTTTCATAGGATGTACAGGTAATTATCTAGTCTTGATGGATACTGCCTCTCCTGTAGCCAATAAAACATGTTGCCATAGTGGTTGTCCGTCTCAACCTTTTTAAAAGTAGTCAGGAAAGATACCAGAGTATGGGGGCACACCCTATTCTAAGGGAATCTACTCATCCTCACCCTTGTCAAATGCAACATGGCACATTGCATGTTTGTTTATCATCTTCCTCTGTGTCCGAGTGATCCACATATTTAGATTTTTCAATTTCTTTCCTAGATTTTTCAATTTCTTTCCTTAACTGTTGTCTAGCTATCTTTTCTGCCTGCACTTCCAAATATTTTGGAGTTACAGGTGAGGCTGCCAGAAAATCTATGGGACATACATCCCCGTTCCCTGTGTATTGATTAACCTTATAGCTGTCCTTACCCATATTGTATAGTCTCTGTACATTGACTTGTTTATCTGATTTGCCTTGTGAATCTTTTCTCTTTTATTGCAAACATATCCTCTTTTTCCTTCTTCTTGTGCCAGACTTTGTAATGGTCACTATTTTGCTTAACGTGGCCCAGCCCCCATATTTTTTTTTTTTTTTTTTTTTACAGAAAAAGCATGTTGGCACCTTCTGTGCATCACCTGCTTTTAAACCTGGAGCCGGTGGTGCTGACATGGCTCTTTCTGATGGTGATTGATCACACCACTCCCCTCTACCTCGACCTCTTACCTCACTTACCTGAAATGGCTTGCTACTTTCCTCTAAGGCAAAAATGTGATGCGAGTATAATGTCCCATCATTGGACATATTATGTCCCCTCATTATTCTTTGTACTAAGTCAGTGAGGGTATTTGAATTTTACTCATAAATGCATTTACTATCCCGAGTGCCCTTTTACCAGCTTTAAAAAGCAATGTATTAACTGCTTTTTTTGGGTTTCCCTTTGTTGCATGTCCTTTTCTGGCTTTTGATAGATTATCTGGAATGCTAGCTTAAAATGCTCAGCTTTCTCCATTGATTTATCAGAGATGGTGATTTTGAAATTAACAATTTAGCTGTGAAAGGCTGCCCCTGTGTGTATGCCATGAGAACAGCGGTCATGCAGCCTACTTTAATGTCTAATTTATAAACATTCTGATTTAACTGGATGAAAGTTTTAAAACATTTGGGAATAAAAATCCAAAAACATCTGAGTAAGGCATCTATCCATACATCAGACCCTGCTGTGTATGCTACAGATCTGAAGTAGGAGATTCATTTGTCTGCAACCTGTGGGTTATGGATCCGATATCGGATCCGAACCGGCATGGTTTACCAGCTATGGATCCAAGCTCTCAGCTCCTCCCCTCACCCATAATGCCCTGCTCTACCCTCATGACCCCAGATCTCGTTTGCCGCGCTGGTGACCAGATTGTGTTTCTAAGCTCTTCAGCTAAGTGCAGTTTTATTAGTCTTTAAAGTACTGATTTTTGAAGTTTTGTGTGAAAGTTGTGTGGAAGTGTAGGTTTCCCTATTATTTAATTATACTTTTAGTGTTTAAAATTTAATTTTACTTATCCCTCCCCTCGCTGGTAGCGTAGTGTGTGTTTGGGCCTGTTGAGTGGTTTTTGTTACTTGCTTTAACTCTAGTTTAAGTAACCTTTTTTTTTTGCTTTTGGGATGTCTGAACAACCCAAAGCTGTGTTCTCCAAGTGCTCCGAGTGTGGCCATAAGCTTTCCCCGGCTGATGGCCACACTGTGTGTGATGCCTTGGGGTTGAACACCTCACTTCTGGATGTTCCATTTGTGCAGGGTTCAACCCCAGGGCATTGAAGGAGCGGAGGTCCAAGCTTGTCTTGGCGGGTCTTTTGCCACCGGACTCGCCCGCCTCCGCTCCTTCGGGGTAACCGTTTCTATGGTTGTCTCCTCTCCGCTCCCCTCCTCCTCCTAGGACTCAACCTCCCTGTAGTGGTTCGGAGGAGAGGAAGCTAGAAAGAAGGACCGGAGGGAGAAGCACCATAAGCGGGCCGAGACCTCTGTTTCGGCCCCGCCAGCCAAGCGGCTTCTCCTCCGGCCTCCTTGTCTGCTGGCTCTCCTCCTCGGCTCCGGTCTCCAGTGTGTTTTCACCGGGACCTGAGGAGGAGGAGACCCGATCTCCGCCGAGGCTATCGAGGAGCCACTCAAGGCCTACCTCGGTAGCCTCGCCGAGATCAACTTATAGCCTGTCAGACGCTGATCTGGACCGGATGATGAGAAGGTTCATCCAGGCCCAGATGCAGATGGGAGTGCTCTTGCCTCCCCTCTGGGGAGCTCGACCCTTTTCAAGCCAATTGCTCCTTCTCTGACCCGCTACCCGGGTTCGAGCAGTTGGAGCCGAGCAGCCGAGCGGGGTGGGTCGGCCGATAGTACTTGGTACCGGATCCGACCCTGCCCTCGAGTGCTTCGGATCCGACCTCGGAGCCTGGATCCGAGCCGGATCCGGGGATCAGTGCTCCTTCGGCGCCGTCTGTGTCTGAGCGCACTGTCCTTCGGATCCGGCGCCGGCGCGCTACGATCCACTCGGATCCGAGGGAGAGCAGATTGTCGGATCCTTTGGTCGAGGTCGGCTCCTTCGGCTTTGATGTAGTGGAGAGGGCCCTGTTGAGGGTCTCCGGACCCCGGCACTTGCTTCGGCTCCGTCCGCTCCCTCTGCACTGGGTCAGGCTTCCACCATCCGGCCCTTGGGACAGCCCGCTTTGTGCCCCAAGCTGTTCCCTGGAACAGGTTACTGTTTGCGAGGAGTCCTCTGACAGCCCCCGGAGGATGTTCCCGCAAACATACGTGCAAAGGAGGCACATTGACTCCCGAGTCTCTCACAGAAGACACGGATTTGGAGGAAGGGAAGGCTCCCACGGTCACCCCCCCGAGGATGTCTCATTTGGAGACATCATGGAAATGCTCCGCATAAGGGGGGGGTGGTCTGCCCCCAAGTCTTCCTCGGACGAGTCCGTGTTCTTGGAGGCATTTGAAGCGGGCCCGTCTACCTCTTGGGTGTCCCCTCCTGCCGACCCCCTGGTGGACTTCATTACCACCAGGACGTGGAAGGAACCGGACACCATGGAGCCAATCCCTAAAAGGCCCGACCGTATTCTCAGTCCCCCGGCTGACCGTGCCCATTGGAGTAAGGGGCCTCCGGTAGATGCCATGTTGACGGCGGCGGCCACCAAGAGGGAACTTGCTCAGGAGAGTCCCTCAGTCCATCCCCCGAGCAAGGAGTCTCGGATGATGGACCGCTTGGGGAAGCGGATGTTTAGTTTAGAGACCTTCTCTGTAAGGGCGCTGAACTATCTGGCACACGTGATTAGGATGCAGCGCGATCTTATTAAAGATCCCTCCCAGAGTCCATGTCGGAGGAGGACAAAGTGCTGCACTCCACCCGCATGGCCACTCTCAGGTCCGTCACAAATACCTCTATGCGGCTACTCTCCCATGCTACGGAAGGTGCCGCTAAAGCCGCAGGGGCAGGCCTAGTTACTAGACGTCAGGCCTGGCTCCGTCATTGCGATTTCTCAGAGCCCTTCAAGGCCCTTCGATGGTTCTGCCCTCTTTGGCAAAACTGTTCGCGACACTTTGACCCAGAGCGAGAAGGACGGGAAGACGCTGTCTGCTGTCGGAATCCGCTTCTCTGCACCCCAGAGGCCCTATTCTAGGAACCAAAAGGGTCAGAAGAAGATGTGGTTCCGGAAGTCGCAGCAATCCCAGCCTGCTCCGGACAACCAGTCCTTCCGTGGCAGAGGAGGACAGGGAGGACGCCGCCCTAGGGGCAGAGGGGCTCCCAGGAACTTCGGGTCCAGAGAACCCTTCTCTGAACGGCCCGTGCAGCAGCCCTGAGGGGTTGCCCGGCTGCTCCACTCTGGAGGCAGTCGGGAACGTTGAGCACCTGGCGGCATGGGAGTCCATAACATCAGACCGCTGGGTTCTCCAGATCATATCCAGAGGATACCGTATCCCCTTTCTTCACTTGCCAAAATTGAAGTCCCTCCCGACGTTCCACCCGGTCAGTGGGAGGCCGCTTTGGCAGAAATTGGCCATCTGCTAAAGAAAAGAGCCATCCAGCCCGTCCCCCCAGACCAGATCGGGTCAGGGTTCTACTCCAGGTTCTTTTAGTGCCAAAAGACGGGGATCTAAGACCAATTTTAGACCTTTCACTCTTGAACCTGGCAGTTCCCAAGGAGAAGTTCCGAATGGTCACGCTGCAGTCTATTCTCCCCCTTCTGGGAGAAAATCACTGGATGTGCTCCATAGACCTCAAGGATGCATACTACCACATACTAATGGACAGGCGCTCCAGGAGGTTTCTCCGCTTCCGTCTGGGAGCCAGTCACTACCAGTTCCGAGTCCTTCCCTTTGGTCTCACCACAGCCCCCAGGGTGTACACCAAAGTATTAGCAGTGGTAGCGGCCCACCTGAGGCTTCAGGGGGTACAGGTCTTTCCCTACCTGGACGATTGGCTCCTCACCGCCCCAACAAGGCATCTACTACTATTGGCGCGAAACTCCTTTCTCCATCTTGCTCCCCGTCTGGGCATCACTATAAACACAAAAAAATCCAACCTAGCACCCACGCAGTTCATAGATTTTATAGGTGCCAGGTTAGACACAAGAAGATTAAAAGCCTTCCTCACTGCGGACAGAGTTCAAAATCTGCAACTCCAGGTGCGGGCCATTCTCCACTCAAGCTCAGTTCCGGCGGAGTTGGTCCTGAGGGCTCTAGGGTCCATGGCGGCTGCTATAGCGCTTCTTCCTCTCGCCAGGTTCAATATGCGCATCCTCCAATGGACACTCCTAGTCCAGTGGTCGTACCTTGCTCTTCCTATGCATCATCCCATTGCGATCAGCAAGGCTTGCAAGCGGTCCCTCCTGTGGTGGCTATACTCCAGATCTCCACTGAGGCCACCCATTTTCTGCTTCTCCCCCTCTCGCCACGGTGACCACGGACGCCTCCCGCCTCGGGTGGGGGGGGCACTTTGCAGGCCGGACCATCCAAGGCACATGGAACGATTCAGAGACCTTACTGCATATCAACGTTCTAGAGATGAGAGCAGTGCTCCTAGCGTTGCTAGCACTTCAGGCCTTTCTTCCCTTGGGAACAATTGCGATTCAATCGGACAACATGTCGGTTGTCTGGTATATCAACAAGCAAGGAGGAACCAGGTCTTACCCTCTTTGTCGAGAAGCCATGAGAGTGTGGGAATGGGCAGTCTCCACCAACCGCTTTCTCATAGCAACGCATATTCCGGGTCGGTCCAACATCCTGGCGGACAAACTCAGTCGCACCATTCTCACCCCTTACGAGTGGTCTCTCAATACTCAGGTTGCGGAATGCATCTTCGCACGGTGGGGAACTCCTTGTTGCGATCTTTTTGCCTCTCCCTCAAACACCAAGTGCGACAGTTTTTTCGCTCTGATACCTCCTCCCGGAGGTTCCCCAAGAGACGCTCTGGTGCATGCTTGGCCACCCGGTCTTCTTTATGCTTATCCCCCCTTGCCTCTGATGCTCCAAGTTCTTCAGAAAGCCTCTCGGTTGGGGTGCAGAATGATTCTCATTGCTGCTTTGGCCTCGACAGATCTGGTTCCCCTTCCTAAGGTCTCACTCTGTGAATCCTCCTTGGATTCTAGATCCCATTCCGGATCTGATATCTCATCCATCCCACTTATCTCCTCCGAACCTGGACAACCTGAAGCTGACCGCTTAGCTGCTCCAGTTCCACTCCTGATCAGGACTCCCGGTATTTCGTCCCCTGTTAAGGCCATCCTGGTGGCAGCTCATAAGCCATCCACTAGGAAAGTCTACCGCAGCAAGTGGAAACGGTTCTCGTTGTGGGCGGAGCGGCAAGGCCTAAACCCCTTCACAGTTCCTCTCCCTTTGGTGCTTGATTTCTTAACCATTCTTTTTAATGATGGTGCCAGCAGTTCCACGGTCAAAGTACAACTTGCGGCAATTTCCCATTATCACATTGGTCATGACTCCAATCCACTGATGTCGGCCAAGTTGTGTAAGATTTTCCTTAAAGGTACTTTTCTTCTCAGGCCCCCTGTAAAGCAAGCGGTTCCTCCTTGGGACCTTTCCTTAGTTCTCCAGGCCTTGACCGCCCCCCCCTTCGAACTGGCGGCTACGGTAGATCTGAAATTCTTATCTTTCAAGACCGCCTTCTTAGTAGCCATTACTTCGGCCAAGAGAGTTTCAGAGCTTCAAGCATTATCAGCTAAACCTCCTTACTTGGTCTTTCATCCGGACCGTGTTTACCTCAGGACCAACCCGTCCTTTCTTCCTAAAGTAGCTTCTGAAGCAAACATTAATCAATCCATTAACCTCCCTGTCTTCTTTCCTAAATATGAAAACAAAGGTGAATACAAGCTTCACTCCTTAGATGTTCACAGGCAACTTAGATTTTATCTAAACAGGACGGCTGGTCATAGGCAATCCGACCAGTTGTTCATTTCCTTTGCTAAATTTAATTTGGGCAAACCAATTTCTAAAGTCTCATTATCTCGCTGGATTTCACAATGTATCTTATTGGCTTATCAAGCTTCGGGAAGGCCCGCACCGGAGGTTGTACATGCCCATTCAACCCGGTCAGTTTCTACCTCAGCAGCCTTTAAGGCTAGGATTCCTCTAGATGATATTTGTGCAGCAGCCACGTGGGCTTCATCTCATACTTTTATTTCCCACTACAAGTTGGATCTTGCATCTAGGGGTAGAGCATCCTTTGGCTCCGCGGTGCTCCGGAATATCCTTCCATGATGGCCGCCGAAGATTCAGGTAGCTGGGGACTCTGTCCCACAGGTTGCAGACAAATGAATCTCCTACTTCAGATTTAGAAGTTATGTACTCACCATAACGTTCCATCTGAGTAGGTGTATTCATTTGTCTGCAACCATCCCGCCCTCCTATCCCCCTGGCCTTTCAGTTTCCTGCATATGTTGTGTTACCCTTTTCAGGGTGTTCTTGCTGTTGGCAAACTTGATCTGAGGTCATGAGGGTAGAGCAGGGCATTATGGGTGAGGGGAGGAGCTGAGAGCTTGGATCCATAGCTGGTAAACCATGCCGGTTCGGATCCGATATCGGATCCATAACCCACAGGTTGCAGACAAATGAATACACCTACTCAGATGGAACGTTATGGTGAGTACATAACTTCTAATTTCTTCAAATGTAAGCATGTTGTGAAATATGCCTTTTTATCATTCCACTGTGGCATGCTTTGTAGCAACATTGACTATGTGTACAAATCTGTTGGAGTTCCCTGCTGTATGACCTGTACTGGCTTTGTCTTCTACAGTTCTTCTTTTTATTCTTCTATTCAAATATTAACTCGTATTAGTTTATCCTGAACATCACTAACCAGCTTTTCTTTGTCCTGTAACTGTTGCTTAAGATCTGGAATGACATTCTGTAATTCTTTACAGGTTTTACAATATTCACTAATCAGATTTTTCCTCGTCTTACAACTGCTGTTTACGAGTTTCAATTTTTTCTTGTAATTCTTGACAAGCTTTCTGATACTTTTCAGTAGTCTGCTCTGCTGATTACAGTCTCTATGCACTTTTGGCAAAACGTTTGTACATCTTTTTTAAATTTTCTAAACTCATTTTGTCTGTCTTTTAAGAGTTTATTAAACACATCTGTCAATTTATTATGAACCTCGTCCCTGTCCTTATCTGTTTTTACTGTGTAGTGGCTTCATTGCACTTTTGTACATAGTTTCTAAACGGTAAAATGATCTACAGGGGTTTGGGATTCTGTTAGGAATTTGTTCTGACTGCTGTTCTAACTCTGAAATTAACGTTTCACATGTAGTGACAGGACAATACTGTTTAACATCTGGATATAATGCCAAGTGTGCCATCCTTACCTGGTTCTTTACCATCAGAACATTTTTCCCTACAGTTTAACTCTTCAACAATGGTTTGAACTGTGTTTTTATGACATTGCACACAAAAAGCAGTTTCATATGACTCGCACAATAAACATTTACTGTCATACCACACGTTCTTTTGTTTGAGATACCAGTCAAATGTAATCCATTTGCATAATGCATGTATATCAACTTGCCCTAATAAGGTTTTACATTTACTAGTGTGCTGTTCATACCAACATTATGTTTTGCCCCAGATTTTATCTGGTCATTCTGCTATTGAATAAAATTCTGTTTATATTTTTTACTATTGCCCCTAATGGCATCCACACTGTATGTGACACAAAAGAAAGTCTTACCACACAACAGATAGGTCATCAGGCTGTTATTCTGCAGATGGCTGGAAATTCCCCTGTAGTCACTCAAAAAGCTGGTGAAACGAAACTGGCAGTTGCAGATTTGAAACCTTGGAATTCACCAACTTGAATTTATTGCACTGCGACTGTACTGCACGACAGTCTCGCTCTGGATTCAGATGTCTGAAAACTGTACTGCTGCAACTGTATAGACCAGAGTGCTCCTCTTTAGGACTCGCTCAGATATGTTAATTTTAGTTACTGCGTCTTTACTGGAGTGACCCTATGCAGGGCACCACTCCTCCTGTGTTCAAATACAGGCTATGCTCGCCACTGATAAATTTTAGCAAACTGATGGGTTTTACCAAAATATACTAGACAGTACTATACTGTACTTTAACCAGATTGAGCACAGTTACTAATAAAACAACTTATTAATATAATAAATGACACATACTACACATTATAGTTTACAGCTTTTTACTGTACAAGGTTTGCTTTTCGATAGACACAGATGATAATTCTCCATTTCACTCAAGACTATATTCCTACAAAATACCCAGCTGCTTAGTTTTACGGTCTTTTTATATAGTTTTTGTCACGGCATCTGGAGCCATCTGTTGAAAGTCAGTACTTTGGAATTTGCTTGATATCATGCAGTCTGCTGATAAGCCAATTTTTGTTCTGTTTCAATGTAAATTATGCGACTCCCTTCAAGACTTAGGGAGTTGTTCCTGTCTCCAGTGCTCCTTGCACCTGTGCTAGTAATCACTTTAGGAATTAGAGAGTTATCCTTAACTGCAGCTCCTTGCAGCTGTGCTAGTCACGGAACAGTTATAGTCACATAGTATGGATGCCACGTATGCATAGTAATTACTGTATTTTTCTACATTTCTACTTATTTTCAATAAAGACATTTTTAACCCTTTAATATACTCTAACAAGCCTTATTACTTCATCATATCAACAAATTGATAGTGGTTCCAAAATGTCCTGTCTGAATAATCCTTTTCTACTCCCCTCTCCTTTCTATAGCGAATTTTCTGTCTTGTTACTGTGTCTTCCTCAGTACTTGTGCTCACACCCTCTCTCTAATAGCAGGTTGAAAACTCAGTCAGCACTGGCTCAGATTTTCTGTATGTGACCTCAGTTTTAGGCACTGGTCAATGATTTGCTAATGCAACACCTAAGTAATCTTTAATGTCCATTCTGCCATTTTGATTTTCATATAGTCTAGCAAAGCATTTTTCCTCTTTCTCCAAAATGCCATAGAATCTTCAATTACATTTTCATGGTTCATCTCCTAATCCATTTAGATCCAACTTTATTTGGTCATGTCTTTCAAGTGACCTTGATGCTTTTTCCTGGATCTTTATCTTTTGCCTAACTACACCATCCTCACTTGGTGATCTTGCAGCTATTCAGCCTCCTCAGTAATGACAGCTTCCATCCTTTTCATGCAGATATCAAACATTACCTTCAAATTTTATAGCTCAGTTTGCATTGCCTCCAGGTTTTTGGTCACCTCAGTTACGTTCAGCCTTAAATCTTTGGGTGGAAATTACTGAACTTCATGGCACCTTATGTCCGAGTCTCAGACTTGTTCCTCTTTAATGTGTTCCTCTTCCACAAGAAGTCATGTGTTCCATTTCTGACCATGCAACTCTCACCATCTGTCTCTTCATCTAAAACCATGTTAAATTAAGTAGTTCTGAAATGGTTTGCATCTAACAAGGTGCACATTTTGTAACCGGGAAAGGTAGAAAAATCTAGTCATACAAAGTCTTGTGTATAAAAATGGAAAACGTTTGGGTTCTGTTGCAAGTCCAGCAATACCATACTCCTACTCTTGGATTTGTCTAGCATGTTAGATTTGGGTTTTCATTCTTGGCTCATCATACTCTCACGTTAAGATGTACTGTTGTACATTTTAGTCTATTTTCCATGGGTTTAAGTATTGTAGTCCTTTTCTGCTGTTAAACTGTTGAAGGGAGTTAGCGTTCTTATGCTTCCTAAGAATAGTTTGACTCCAAATGGTATCTTAATTTTCTTTTGGAAGCTTTGCCTGATGCTGCATTTGAGCCTGCTCAGCCTTTTACCTTAAATGTTTTTCTTGGCAGACATTTTTATTTCCTATTACTTCTGTGAAGAGAATATGCAAATTGCATGTGGTGCTGTGTAAAGAGCATTTTACTGTTTTTCATTCACAGGTGTTTGGTTTCTTTGTTTTTTTATTCTCTGCAAGGTCATGTTTGCCATTGTGCTTAACTTTTCCTTTTACCCTTATTTCTAGTACAATAGTGAGGACCATAGTTCAGCAAAGTGTACATCCTGATAGAAGGAAACAGAAGTGAAGTTACACAAGTTGTAATTTTAAAAGTCGAGAGTCTATATCCCACATTCCAGACACAAATGTGGAAACCCCCACCAGTGGATGACGTGGATGATATAGATGACTAAGCGTAGTCGTACAGCTGTACCTGTGGGAATCGGACACACTCTCTGTACCTTTAAAGTACTCCACAAAACCATACATGTTCAAGAAACACACTGCCTTACTGGTATTTGGGTAGTAGTGTCCTACCACCCTATCTCTGGCAGTCTATTAAACTCAGAGCTCTTCTTCCTGTCTGTCTCTGGGTGTGATGGACCAATCACCTGAAAGCAAAGGGACTACCTTTCAGACCCACACAAGGACCTTTCCAGTTTTCTGGTGCTACAGTAAGCGAATAATCTCTGAGAAGACTGTTCCTTGCTTTGGAATTTCCAGCTGTTGAGTTAAAATAAGTAACCCTTTGGGGTTATTTCCTTCCTCTTCTTTTTCTATCAATGCTTGAATAGTGTGTTTTGATGCGTTGACTGCTTTTTTCTGATTAGAAGTGTTGTGTATGCTTTTGCTTTGATTAAATCGGTAAGACCTATGCTGTTAATTAAAAGCTTTACTTGGAAGATTTGTTAGGAAAACTTACTAATATTTCAGTTTTTTCTGTGGGAAAAATGATTGATTGATTCTTTAAGGTGATTGAGCTTACGACATTTTAAACAATGCTTTCGTTTAGAATCATGAATTTGATGCATTTTGTATGTTAAAGATTTCTGACAGGAATTTTTCATCAGTCATGATTTATTTCTTGTGTAATACTGTTTTGGGCTGTATTCATTTATTTTGACTTGCTAGATTTTTTTAGACAGATGACTTTTGTGCAAATATTTTGTGCTTGGGTCTGTCATTTTCATCAGTACAGTCTTTAGAATAATCATTGCAGAAGTAGAATTCAGGTTGCTATTTTGATGGACAATAGCAGGATTTGACAATTTTTACTGGACTGACCATACAGACAGTATTTGGTATTGATCTGGCTATTTTTTGGCCTCTAACTTGATAGACTCTGATATGCCCCCCCCCCCCCCAGCCATCTACTCTCTGTACACCTCAAAGCATAGAAATAAGTCAAGAAATATGCCATGGCCTATGGCTTGTGACTCTGTAGTAACTTTAAGCAGGCTATCTGACCACTTGCCTTCTTTTGCCTCCAGGTCCCCTGGTGTGGTATTAGTATCACAACTGTGTGTGACATGAGAGTTAGACACATCCTCTGGGGCTGTACCAATGCCTGGTTCATGTACAAGAGAATCAAACTCTTAAGGCACAGGACATGGGATGCAGAATCTGTTGCCAGTTTTGATGCATCTCACCGCAGGGATTCTCCACCTAGTGTAATGCTTACAAAAAAGAGACAGAAGACCCAGAATGTGGCAGGGCAAGTAATGGTTATGGCTAGATTCATTGCTCAGGCAGTTGATTTATGGGGTGCACACCCAGATTATGACTAATACCTGTGCTCACATCCCCATTCAACCATCCAGGGATCTTTATTTTGAAAAGGATTCTGAATTTGATATTTCAGAAGTGTCTGAGTTAGATCAGCCAGCTTCTCCTGAAAATGAACAGCTGCAGAAATTCAGATTTCCCAAAGTGCTAACTAGGCTTAGGTATTCATTTGGAAGCAATTTTCAGCTATTTCCGAGGTCAGCAAAGGTGTATGATCTTTTGGAGTATGAGGCTCTGGATATAATGACCTTCCCTCCATTAATCCCAGCTTTGGAGTATGGTTTTAAGAAATCTTGCAATTCTCCTCTGTTGAATGAGCGTTTGTCTTAAAAAGTGTTTAAAAACATTCACAGTGGGTTTGATCATGCCTGGTCTCCAAACCTCCATGTCTACAGAGTTGGCTGCTCTGCCCAGTGATGTCTTCCAACAAAAAAGACTGTCTTCATCTAACCCAGTCCTTTCACATATGCTATGCAAGTGGCTAGAATCTCGGGGATGTAAGTTGACGCAGCCCAGCGCAATAGCATTTAAGGTACTTAACTACCAGTGTTTTTTGTGGACGTTTATACTGAGGTGTATGTATAGTTTAGACTTGTTTGCTGCTTCATTACCTGCTGAGCAAAAAGTCTGTATCAAAAATATTGTGTCCAATGTTTTTCAAGTGTCTAAACATACTTTAGAGTACCTTGGGAAGTGCTGATAGTGTTTCTAGAAATGCAATAATGTTTTTAGTGATAAGGAGGTATGCTTTTTTTTACAGTCAAAATTTTTCTGATCAGTTAAAAAATGAGAGTGTCTGCTCCACTTGATTCTGGTTGTGTGTTTGGTATAACAGCTAATCAGATCCTTAAACCCTGGGATGATGGATGTAAACTAATGCAAGGGGTGTCTAAAATGTTCCATATTCCCAAGTTTTCCTCCTTAAGCAGGGTAATTTTCAGAAGCCCAGCAAGCAGAAGTCCCAGCTGAACAAAAGCCAAGGCACCAAAAGGAAATGCTAGGGTGAGAACTTTACCAAACCCAACAAGGGGTTCCTTTCTCAAAAAGGATACCCCTCCTTCCAACCTATATCTTTGCTGAGACTCAACACTAGTCTTTCCCAAGTTCCCTTCTGGATGATCAGTCTCAAAGGTTGCTTCTCAAGAAGGTGGCCTGGCCATCAGTAGTTTCCGACAAATGGATGCGTAACATTGTTGATAAGGTTACAGGTGTTAGTGGAAGGAACATTTAACTTAGTTGAAAGGTGTGTGTGTCATAGAATCTTCGGAAGGGATGAAAAGTCCAGAATTTTCTTGTTTCCCAAAAAAGAGCAGTCAAGGAGACTGGCGTTGGACCTATCACTTCTGAATACCTTTATCAAGACCTCAAAATTCAAGATGCTCTCCATGCAGTCAGTATTTTCTCTTTTGCTGGATTGCTGCTTCATTGTGACATATCCTCATTGTTCATCACTTCAGGAGAAATCTGAAATTTGCTGGGTCTGGTTTGCACCATCTGCTTTTTTGCATTGTCATTTGCACTATATACTGCTCCTTGAATATTTACCAAATGCCTTGCTGCAGTAGTGGCTCACTGCCTTAATCTTGGCATTAACTTCTTTCCTTACTTGGATGACTTGCTGATATGCGCAGAGGCTGTATCCCAGTGTCCAAAATTGCTCCAGCAGCTCTCCTAGGGTTCAAGCTGAACTTTCAGAAGTCATGCCTGTCAACCACGCAAAGACTCTTATCTTCTTGGGGTGCTTAATCAATGGGTTTTCTTCCTGAAGATAAGGTCCTGTCTTACAGATTGTGTTTCTGGAATTCTCCAGAAGGAGCTTTATCTCAGCAAGAGAATTCCTAAAAATAAAAGGACTGATGAATGCATGATGCTGAAGATACCACTGGCCCATCTACATGTGTGGAAAATTCAGTGTTATGTCCATAACTGTTAGACCCAGCACCTACATTCCCTGGAATCTGTCCTTCATCAGATGAAAGTTACAGTGGTGGAGAATGCAATTGAGTATTAGTCCAGGACTTCTTTTGTCCCTCCTGCTCCAGCGCAATCTGTCCAGACAGATTTGTCCAACTTCACTTGGAATTGTGTCAATGGGAGTTCGATTACAGTCCACATGGGGGCCCTAGAACGCATTGAAGCACAAATGTATCAAGGAAATGGCGATAGTAATCCACATCTTTAAAGATGTTCTTCGTGTTTCACTGTTGCAGTCATCACCTGTGGGTTATCCCTGCTGTGGTAGCCCTTGGCCGGCCCGAATACCAGAGTCAATGTTTTTGTGCATCTGCTGTTGTCGCCTGTACTCTGACGTCAGGCCATCAGTACTGTAAAGCAAGGCAGCCAACATCATTACATCAGTCTTTCTTGCCTTGGAGCCCGTAGCAGAAGTCAGTTCTCCGGAATTCATTGAGGTGCTTTTGCAACCCCTGATGCCCGACTCGCTTTCTACGCAGGCCTCTGCCAAGACCCTTTCGGTGCCACAGAAATCCACTGCGTCTTCTGAGCCTTTGGTTGTCTCTACCTCAGTTGGGTCTGGAGTTGTGACGCAGGCACCAGCTTCTGAGGAGGCCGTTCGCACTACCAATTCTTGACCAAAACCGACGCCTTCTCTTACGACTACCATTTCTCAGAGAACGGATTCTCTCAGGCCTCTAAGCCAGACCACTGCTAGGAAATCTGCTTCTAGCCACCATCTTGCTACTGCTCCCCCACCTCAAGCTCAAATGCTTAAAATAGCAGAGGATCT
This sequence comes from Protopterus annectens, assembly GCF_019279795.1. NCBI lineage: Eukaryota > Metazoa > Chordata > Ceratodontiformes > Protopteridae > Protopterus > Protopterus annectens. The sequence continues at coordinate 403,482,048 of NC_056737.1, forward strand.
CATCTCCCTTATACGAGGTACTGAATGATGTTTTCCTTAAATCCAGTTTAGCCCATGATGCCCTGCCTCCTGCTCCAGCTAAAACTGACAGGTACTACAGAGTACCGGATTCTCACAAATACCTATACTGGAACCCTGCTGCAGACCCTGAGATCATTGCACAGGAACCCAAAGAAGCTAAGACTAGTTCTGTCAAGAATCCTCTTCCTTCTGACAAAGACTCCAGAGCTCTGGACAGATTGGGTAAGAAAGTATACACCTCTGCAACCTTAGCTATCAGAGCACTCGGTTGTCAGTTCCATATGTTAAAATATCAACAACACACTTTGAAACAATTAAAACAGAAGATTGCTACCTTTCCTGACGGTGCCAACTCAAAAGAGCTGGCAGAATTACTACACTCTGCTTGTCAAGTGGCCAAGCACTCATTACTATGCGGATATGATGCCCTAGAAGCCTCTAGTAGGGCAGCAGTGACAGGATCTGTTATTAGAAGACATGCATGGCTGAAGGAACAACCTCTCCCTGATCATGTCAAGTCTAAACTTATTGATGCACCTCTAGATAAGGAATGCCTGTTTGGGGAAAAAGCAGAAGAGGTGCTTAAAAAGATGGAAGACAAAGCAAAATATATGCAAACAGTAAAAGATTTCTTTCAAGTTCAACCACCCAGATTCAGCAGGAACTTCCCCTCTAAGCACTGGGCCTTTCCTGCACCCAGCAGACAGGGCAAAAGTAAGCCCTGCAGGGACAGGACAGTCCAGGCCCCTATCCCAGGGCCAGCAAAGAAGCAAACAATGGACCACTTCCGCCTCTAAGGCAGGGAGTTCTAAGCCAAGCTTCTATAGTAAGCACTCACAATGACTCTCCCTCCCCCCTCTGCCCTCTTTTTACTCATCTAAAAGTAGGAGAAAAGGCACACCCTCTTTAAGGACAATTGGGTCTCTATAACCAAAGACCAATGGGTATTAAAAATCAATTCTCCGGGATACAGATTCTCCTTCAGCGAACTCCCAATTCTAAGAGGGTACGTAGACCTCCCCCCCAAACCAGTGGGCAGAGGCATTAAAAACAGGTAAAAACACTAATGTCCCAGAGGGCAGTAGAACCTGTCCCTCCAGATCAAACAGGAAAAGGTTTTTACCCCAAAACTATTCCTTGTTCCCAGAAAAGAGGGCACTTAGTGCCCCATCCTGGATCTATCCAAAGTGAATGCCTCCTTTGTGTTCCTCAGATTCAAAATGCTAACCTTGCAGCAGCTCCTGATTATGCTCACACAAAATGCCTGCCTGGTGACACTAGACCTAAAAGATGCCTACCTCCACATCCCCATCAGGGAAACGTGCAGAAAATTCCTGGGCTTCAGAGCAGGCAAAATCAATACTTTCAGTTCTCTGCACTGCCTTTGTCTTATCTACTGCTCCCAGAGTATTCATCAAGTACTTGGCCCTGGCTGTAGCATTCTGCAGACAGAGAAATATGCAGATTTACCATTACCTGGATGACTGTCTCATTCAGGCGAACAGCAAAGAAAAGTTGCTCCAGAATCTTCTCTTTGTCAAAAAACTCCTAACTTCCCTAGGGTTCACCATCCACAAGAAAAAAATCAAAGCAAAACCCTACCAGGAAAATAGTTTTCCTGGGAGCTGTGCCAGACACAGCAACCCTAATGGCCGCCTTATCCCCAGAAAAGCAGAGCTTCCTGCCACTTTACTTCACTCATCTGGCTTCCAGAAGTCACCTCACTGCGAGGAAGCTCTTGCAAGCCCTGGGATACATGGCATCTTGCATCCTTCTTATCCCTCTCGCCAGGCTTCACATGAGAAATCTTCAGTGGTATTTAAAAAACCTTTGGTATCAGCACTCTAAGTCCCTAGAGACCACTCTCCCACTGATCCCATGCATAAGGGATGAATTTCTGTGGTGGGCAGAGGCCTGTGCCATGAACAAGGGTCTTCCCTTCATCCTCCGCCCTTCTGGCTAGACCATCACCACCAATGCCTCAGACATAGCTTGGGGCACTCACTTAGCAGGCAGGTTGTACCCAAGGCCTTTGGAATGTCCAGCAACTTCACTTACACATCAACCAGAAAGAAATGATGGCAGTGCAAAACATTGACTTTCTTCCAACCCCATCTCAGACCAGGGGTCCTCCTTATAAAAACAGACACCACAGTAATGTGGTACATCAACAAGTAAGGGGTCAACCAATCTTACCCCCTGTGCAGGTTAGCTATGAGTCTGTGGCTTACAGCCACCTCTATAGGGCTTCACCTAATTGCCCAGTACTTACCAGGGATAAACAACACACTGGCAGACCACCTAAGCAGAAACTTCCTGAACCCCCATGAATGGCAGCTTCACAGAGAAATCTTTCTGCAAATCAACCAGGAGTGGGGGACCACAGAGGTGGACCTCTTTGCCTTGTACCTCAACCACCAGCTGCACAACTTTTGTACCAGGGAGTATCACCTATTAGCATGGAAGCTTGATAACTTGACCTTCCCCTGGAGCTCCCGCTTTGTGTACGCATACCCTCCTCTGCCCCTTATTCCCAAGGTGTTGATCAAAATAAGAGAGGATAGACCAAAGAACATCCTCATCACTTCAGATTGGCCCAGACAGTATTAGTACCACTTACTACACAGTCAGACCTTAAAGCCCCTGAAGCTGCTTCCCCTTAGGTCAAACCTCTTGACCCAGGAGAGGAGGAAGGTACTGCACCCAGACCTACAGACTCAAACTTTCAGCATGGCTCATACACTAAAAATTAACAAGAAGTCACTGTTAAGCAAACAGGTCCTGGACATCATCACAGAGGCCAGAAGGCCTAGCACAAGAAAATTGTATGCAGGAAAATGGAAAAGATTCTGCTCCTGGAAACAGTCAAAAGGGGGCAGTACCTTCCAACCCTCGCATCCTGGATTACTTAACAGAGTTGCTCAGTAGTGGCCTCTGCTTCTCTATTAAAATCCATGCCTTAGCCATCTCTGCTCACTATAATTCAGACCCACTGCTCTTCTCTCATCCTTTGATTAAGCAATTCTTCAGAGGGGCTTCTAATGTCAGACCTCCGTGAAGACCTCCTACTCCACCCTGGGACCTGAATATTATTAGAGAAACTAACCTTACTTCCTTTCGAGCCTGCCTCTTCAACAGAATTGAAATACCTCTCCTGGAAGACTGCCTTTTTCCTAGCTATCACCTTAGCCAGAAGGGTCTCAGAACCTCTCATGGCTGTCAAGCCCTTCATAATTTTCCATGTAGACAGAGTCTCCCTGAGGACTTAATCCCTCCTTTATGCCCAAGGTGGTATCTGATGTGACCCTTAACCAGGCCATACACCTTCTTTCCCAACCCTTAAAATAAGGGGGAAAGAATTCTTTACTCACTAGACGTGCACAGACAACTCAGATACTATCTGGACCGCACTAAGCAATTCAGAAAAACTGACCAGCTTCTTGTAAGCTTTACCCCAGGGGCAGAGGGAAAGCCCATCTCCAAACAAACCATTTCCAAATGGATTTCACACTGTATCAATTTTTGCTACAGACTACATGGGGAAACCCATCCCTAAGTGGATCTGTACTCACTCCACCAGGGCAACCTCCACCTCCTCAGAAGAGTACCTACTAAGGACATATTGGGAAGCGGTCACCTGGACCTCTGTCCATACCTTTACAAAGCATCACCACCTACCTCTCTTTCCTACGTCTAGGGCAGGGTTTGCCTCTGCAATTCTGCAGGGCCTCCTGACCCATACCTAGGACTCTACCTATCCTTCCACCCTTTACTTCAGCTTTGGAAATCCTCCCACAGGTGTTGACTGCAACAGTGAAACATGAAGAACATAGTACAGTTGTGTACGCTTACCATAAATGTAGATGTTTGAGTGTATTCGCTGTTGCAGTCTTGGTTTCCCTCCATCCCCCATTTCACATCTTCCCCAGGGGGGCACATGCTTCCCTAGGTGGCTCTTAGCCACCAGGACCACTTTTCTCTCTTTTCTGTTGTGCTTCTGACTGGTTAGGGCAAGAAAAACTGATGTAATGACGTCGGCTGCCTTGCTTTATAGTACTGACGATCTGACGTCAGACTACAGGCGACAGCAGCCGGCGCACAAAAACATTGACTCTGGTATTCGGGCTGGCCGAGGGCTACCACAACAGGGATAACCCACAAGTGATGATTGCAACAGTGAATACACTCGAACATCTACATGCATGTAAGTGTACACAAATGCAATTTCTTCACCACCTATGGACTTCACGTCCTCTTCTGGTGGTTATGGACAACAACACAGTGATGTGGTACCTCAACAAACAAGGAGTTACAAGGAGATGCTGCCTGTGCCAGTTGCCACTGATGGCATGGGAGGTGGCTTTACAGCATTCTGACTCTTCAGGCATCATAACATCCTGTTGGAGCAAAATGTGACAAACCAACTAAGTGGATGCTGGACAAACCCGCATGAGGAGCAGCTCAGGGCACTGGCCTTCCAAGATCTGCTGCAGATATAGGGAGTACCTTAAATATATCTATTTGCCTATCTTCAAAACAGACAAACAGACAGCTGGAGAAATCCTGTTACAGACATCCTTGTAGCCATGCTGACAGGGGATAGGCACATTCTCATTCCTGCGGACGTGAATGTTCTTGAATGCTTTTCCATCCTTTCCACTGATTCGCAAGGTACTTCTGAAGGTTCAGAAAGAAATGGCAGAAATCATTGTGCTGACCCCGTATTGGCCAAGGCAGTCTTTGTTCTCTGTTCTGATGGATTTGGCTAAGGGTAATTACCACAGACTTTCCTCACACAGTCTTAGGGGTACCCCAATTTAAAGCAACTTCAACTAACAGCCTGAATGATTCAGTCTTGAATCCGTTTCGGCACTTGTTTCTTAAGGATGTGCAGCAGATGTTAAAGGAGACCAGAAAACTTGCCGCTGGAAAATCTTAGATTTACAAATGATGAGGTTTTCTAAGTGGTGCCTAAATGGGAACAGAGGGTCCCTGAAATATTTGTGAGAGCTACTTCAGGATGGTTTATCATATGTGTTCATTAAGGTCCATTTAGAGGCCATCTCTATTGGTCTACCATTGGCTCCCCCTCTTTCTTCTTTTCTTGTGATAAAACAGTTCATGAATGGAGTAATGCATATGAGACCCCCTCACAAGCATATTCCTCCTTCATGGTATATTAACTAAATTCTGGAAAATTTGATCTCCGCACCTTTTGAATCTGCTGCTTAGGCTGGTCTGAAGTTCTTAACATGCAAAACTCTTTCACTTATTGCTCCTACATCTGCAAGGCTAGTCTGTGAGCTGCAAGCTCTCATGGTGGAACAACCTTACCTGATTTTCCACAGGAATAGGTTGTGTTACATAATAACCCTTCTTTCATGTCTCAGAATTTACCCTCGGTCTGTTACTATCCCTGTGTTCTTCCCAGAATCTAAGAATGAGGGAGAGAGGATAGTTCATACATTGGATGAGTATCAGCTGCCCTGATAATAGCTTAACAAAACAAAGCCTTCAGGAAGGCTGAAAAACATTTTATTTCCTACATAGGGCAAAGAAGAGTAAATTTTCTCTAAGCAAGCCATTTTATGTTTTTTGTCCTCTGTTTTTTTTTTTTTTTTTTTTTTTTTTTGTTACACTCACTATGGCAAAGCAAACCCAGGCAAGCTAAAGGCACATTCCAGTAGGAACGTGTCCTGTTCAGTGGCTTATTGGAAGAGAGAGGACTCAAAGTATTCTAGAGACAGAAACTTAATCCTTTGTTCATACTTTTACAAAGCACTGCAGGCTGGATGCCATCTCTAAATCCAGAGCAGGCTTTGCTTGGACTGTTCTCCAGGGACTTCTGGTTCCTTATCCTTCCTCTTCCCAGGTTGGGTAAGCTTTGAAGACTCTACCATATGCCAGTAAGGCAATGTGTTTGCTGAACATTGTACAATTGCGCAAGTCCTTCTTACCTGTAACAGTAGATGTGTATAGAACTCCCTGCTTTACTAGAATATTGGTAGTAGTGTCCTGCTATTTTGCTGTCTCTTGGATACTCAGCTCGCACAACTGTACTTTCCTGACGGGAATATAAAGTACAAGGTCAAGCAAATGTGGCAGCCATATTGCTTGCCAGAAATAAATATCACTTAACACGTCAGGTGGTTCATTAAAACACTTTCAACCTATTTGTACTAAATAAAATGGCATTTTTTTTTCTGCAAACTCTCAAACTTTTGTTTACAGCATAGTACCGATGTAGTGTTCACAAGTTAAATGTTCTAAATTTTTAAATATTACATTTGAAAAAAGCCTCACTCTCTCTTCCCCTTCACATATTTAAGACCTTGCATTCATCATACCATATTCTATTCTAATTGCCATAGAAAACTTGTTAGCACACACCTGAAAGTCATCCAGCCACTGACTTTGTTTTTGTTCTTAAAGTGCATGTGGTTTATTGCGGATGGTGTGTGCTTGACCTGAGGAGTCTGCTTTAAGTGAGTTTAAATGTATTTATATTTGACTTTGTGAAGTGATTCACTGCAAATAGTGATGTTCATCGTGTTTCACTGTTGCAGTCATGACTGTAGGGTTCTCCCCTGCCGGCAGGCAGCCCTCGGTCGGCCAGAATCCCAAAGTCTGAGTCCGGCGTCGGCTGTTCAACCATGCTCCCTGACGTCAGAGCGCCAGGAGTACAAAGCTGACAGCCGACGCCATCTTCTCCAGTCTTTCTTGCCGTGCGGTGATAGCAGTTCGCAAGTGCCGGTCTGCTGCCTCCTGACGAATTTTTCTATATACTTCGGTCCGAAGACTTTCTTCTCCACTCAAATATAAGTACCCGTTAGAAACTTTTCTTGCTCCACTCCGATGTCAGAAAAGGTTAATAATTGTATTTCATGTGGGAAGCAAATACCTCATAAGGATTTTCATTCTTACTGTATTCCTTGCTTAGGCCCTGACCACGACGTAGCTAGTTGTCGGTTTTGTGCTAGATTCAATCAACGTACAATTAAGCGAAGGTACGATTTTGCTTTTCATTACTTTGGTAGATGCTTTAACTACAAAATGTCGTCGGATACGGTCCCGGCTACCGGAGTTCACAAACGTCGCAATGATAAAGACAGGCCTCCGAGGTTCAAATCTGATGATAGCGCACAAGCGGAGCCAGCTTCAGGTTCGGCCGTAGTCAGTGAGGCGCTTTTGCAGCCCCTGTCGGCCATTTCAGAACCGACGGCCGAAACGGACTCTTCATGAGGAGCCAACCAGGCCTTTAAATATTTCTGTTGCAGGACCTTCGGACAATGCTCCTTTGGATTGGTCCAGAGCCGCTGTGCAGGTACCGGCTTCCGAAGGGGTTTTCAGGCCTACTCGGCTACTAGTAAAGGCAAAGCCAAAGACAAAGGCAAAGACTCCTTCTAAATCAAAGACTTCAACACAGGCCTCTTCTGAACCAGCTCCCAAGTCACAGAACCAGTTACTCAAGATGGTGGAGGATTTACTTACTATGATTAGGTGTTCACATCCCCCTCAAGACAAAAGGCCAAGGCAGGATGTTTATTATGATTCCCCTGATCAGGCTACTGTTTCCTCAGTTTCTTCTTCTGATCAGGAATATTCTTTCCCTCCTTATGAGGATTCTGATGCTGAGGAATCCATTCCTTCAGCTTCTCCCCCTGAGGATTTCTCTTTCGGGGAAACTTTGCATGAAATGAGGGAACATTTCCACTGGGAAGGACAGGAGTATTCGGAATCCAAGAAAAGACTGAGGGATTTTCTTCTTCCCCAACATAGACCCCTGGCTATTCCTCCTGTTTTGGATATTGTGGATGATGCCTTTTCGGAGGCTAACTTAACCCCTGACTCTTTTCCTCCTGCTCCTGTTAAGCCTGATATATATTACAGGGTTCCTGATTCCCATCAGTTTTTATAGAAGAACCCTGCTGCTGACCCTGAAACCATTTCTCAGGGTCCTAAGGGAGTTAAGGCCGCTTCCGCCAAAAATCCCATTCCTACTGAAAAGGATTCTCGATCCTTAGAAAGATGGGGCAAAAAGGTGTACACTTCTGCTACTTTGTCCATTAGGGCTTTAAACTGTCAGTTTAATATGCTTAAATACCAGCAATTTCTCTTGTCTGTCTTAAAACAAAAGCTTACTTCCATCTCTGCCTGTGCAGATGATAAGGAATTACATGACTTATTGCATGCCACTGAACAGGTTGGGAAGCATGGTTTACACTGTGGATTTGATGCCTTGGAGGCTTCTTGTAGGGCCGCAGCCTCTGGCACAGTCATTAGAAGGCATGCATGGCTAAAGGAACAATATTTACCTGAACAAGTAAAGGCTAAATTATTGGATGCTCCTGTTCAGCATAATGTTTTGTTTGGATCAAAAGCTGAAGAGGTGATTAAAAAGATGGAGGATAAGGCGAAATCCATGCAAACAGTTAAAGATTTCTTACAAGTACAGCCACCTAGATTTAGCAGGAATTGGCCTTCAAAAAATTGGTCCTTTCCCACTTCAGACAGGCCTCAGAGGGGTAGATATAGACGCTCCAGAGGGAGGCCTCAAACACAAGCTGCTTATAGACCAAGACAGTGGGCTGCTTCCACCCCTAGGGAGGTGAGGACAGGTCGCAATCTCAAAGGAAACAAACTCAATGACTCCCTCTGTTGGGCTACAGGAACTTCTTGCCTGGAAACCCCTCTCGGAGGAGAACTCTCTCTTTTTTATCAAAATTGGACTCAAATAACCCAAGACAAATGGGTTTTGGATGTGGTTTTAAGAGGTTACAAATTCCATTTTCATACCTTGCCAAGGCCAAGCGGATGGCCCGACCTTCCAAAACATCAATGGACGGAGGCCTTAAACCAGGTGGAAGCTTTTTTGGCTTTGAATGCCATAGAACTGGTTCCTCTTTCAGAGATGGGAAAAGGTTTTTACTCAAGGCTCTTTCTAGTCCCAAGGAAGCAAAACTCATGGAGACACATTCTGGATCTGTCGGTCTTGAACACCTTTCTAGAGATTTCAAAATTCAAGATGCTTACTCTACAGCGGCTACTTTCAATGCTGTCCAAAGATGCATGGATGGTAACTTTGGATTTAAAGGAGGCATATTTACACATTCCCATCAGGCAGGATTGCAGAAAATACCTCGGGTTCAAGGCCGGATCGAGGCACTTTCAATTCTCTGTGCTGCCCTTTGGATTGTCTACTGCACCCAGGGTCTTCACCAAATGCCTGGCTCCAATAGTAGCTTACTGCAGACTCAAGGGAATTCAAATTTACCCTTATCTGGACGATTGTCTAATTCAGGCAGACAGCAAGGATGTCTTACTCCAGCATCTAGAATTGGTACAGAACCTCCTCAAGTTCCTGGGATTCTCTGTAAACATAAAGTCAAATTTGACACCATCACAACAGATAACTTTTCTGGGTGCACTTCTAAACACCACAACCCAGATGGCATTTCTGACATCCGAAAAACAATTACAGCTGGCTACAACTTTCAAAACCTTGGCAACTTTAACTCAACTATCTGCAAGGAAATTCCTGCAGGCTTTGGGTTACATGGCCTCCTGCATCTTTCTCGTACCATATGCAAGACTACACATGAGGAAAATACAGTGGTACCTAAAAAGTGTATGGTCTCAGCATTGCCACAGTTTGGACATACTGATCTCCGTCCTTACTTGCCTTCAAAAGGAATTTCTTTGGTGATCCAGGGCATGTGCTCTAAACAAAGGGAAACCCTTCCATCTCCCTCCTGCCACTCAGATTCTAACCACGGATGCCTCGGATTATGCTTGGAGAGCCCATTTTCAGGGCAATTGTCTGCAGGGCCTTTGGACAAAGGATCAGAAGCACCTGCATATCAACTTAAAGGAAATGTTAGCCGTTCAGAAAGCCCTATTGGCCTTCAGGAATCTTTTACAACCAGGACAACTACTAATACGGACAGACAACACCACAGTTATGTGGTACATAAACAAGCAGGGGGGATCTCATTCCTACCCCCTTTGTAGACTAGCCATGGATCTATGGAACACAGCTCTAGCTTGCAATCTGGATCTTCAAGCTCAGTTTCTACCAGGGAAACAAAACTTCCTGGCAGACAGTCTGAGCAGAAACCTTTCGGATCCACACGAGTGGATGCTGGACACCAAAATATTCAGGATGATAACAGCAGTCTGGGGATGTCCTCACATAGACCTCTTTGCATCCCATCTCAATCATCAACTACAGAATTTTTGCACCAGGACTTTCCACAGAGAAGCTTGGAAAGTGGATGCCCTGTCATTCAGTTGGAGGAACCTCTCAGGATATGCCTTTCCGCCTCTTCCTCTTTTTCCACGGGTTTTATTGAAGATAAAACAAGACAAGCCCAAGATGATAATCTTGCTGGCTCCAAATTGGCCTCGGCAGTTTTGGTATCCAACTCTAAAAAACCTATGCCTGGAGCCCCCTTGGGTTTTACCTCCGTCTCCGAACCTTCTGTCCCAGCATCAGGGTCAGGTTCCACACTCTCATGTCAGAACTCTCAGCCTGGCGGCCTGGTTAATCCAGGGCCTTTGATTTCTTCTTTACTGCCCAAGCAGGTTATGGATGTCATTTTAGAAGGCAGACGTCCTAGCAGTAGAAAATCTTATGCAGGAAAATGGAAAAGATTTTGTTCCTTGATGCAGGCTCAGGATTCTGATCCTCTTCTTCCTAACATTACTTTAATTTTACTTTACTTGACAGATCTCTTGCATAAGGGTCTCTCTTTCTCTTCCATTAAGTTACATGCCTCCGCTATTTCTGCTCATTATAATACAGACCCTCCCATCTTTTCCCACCAGCTCATGAGACAGTTTCTCAGAGGAGCTAAGAACTTAAGACCTCCTAGATCTCCTCCCATTCCTGCTTGGGATCTCAACTATGTTTTGGAAAAACTAACCTTGCCTCCTTTTGAGCCTGCTGCCTCTTCTGACATCAAGTTTTTATCTTGGAAGACAGATATCCTGTTAGCCCTAACCTCTGCCAGGAGAGTTTCAGAGTTACAAGCTCTTATTGCTGTGGAACCTTATATTATTTTTCATCAAGACAGGGTATCTTTGAGGACTAATCCTACCTTCATGCCTAAGGTGGTTTCCAAAGTGGCTTTAAATCAAACTATCCACTTGCCAACCTTTTTCCCCACTCCTCAAAATAAAGGGGAAAGGATCTTACATTCCTTGGATGTACACAGACAACTATGTTTTTACCTGAACAGAACCAAGGACATCAGAAAATCAGAACAATTGTTTGTTTCTTATGCTTCAAGTTCCCAAGGTAAAGGCATTTCAAAACAGACCATTTCTAAATGGATTGCTCATGGAATCAGATTTTGTTATTCTCACCATGGAAAGCAAATCCCAGGGAGTATACGGACTCATTCTACCAGAGCTGCTGCCACTTCTGTGGCCTTCCTCAGGGGACTTCCTACCAAGGACATTTTGGAAGCTGCAACTTGGAGTTCAGTGCATACTTTTTCTAAGCACTACAATCTACCTCTCTACTCTAAGTCTAGGGCAGGCTTTGCCTCTGCAGTCTTGCAGGGCCTTTTAGCCGCCCCTTCCTCTTTATGACCACCTCCCTTTCTTTCAGCTTTGGGATTCTACCCTACAGTCATGACTGCAACAGTGAAACACGATGAACATAGTACAGTTGTGTACACCTACCATAAATGTAGATGTTCGAGTGTCTTCACTGTTGCAGTCTGGGTTTCCCTCCCTCCTGTCCCCTCTTATTTTTACTTTTGTGTATTTCCTTTTTTCACCTTTCTTCTGAGGTGTATTTGCAAAGGTTATGGGACCTTTTTCATTTTGGGACTCCTGACATCTGGGGCAAGAAAGACTGGAGAAGATGGCGTCGGCTGTCAGCTTTGTACTCCTGGTGCTCTGACTTCAGGGAGCATGGTTGAACAGCTGACACTGGACCCAGACTTTGAGATTCTGGCCGACCGAGGGCTGCCTGCCAGCAGGGGAGAACCCTACAGTCATGACTGCAACAGTGAAGACACTCGAACATCTACATTTATGGTAGGTGTACACAACTGTACTTTTTGAGTTGAATAACAGTCCAAATTCTCCTTGTTATAAGGGGAGGTTTGGTTTGTATCTCTGCCTGCATTGTGTGCAGGTTCTTGACCCTAATGACACATTTCCATACTATAAGGATAACTCAGATGTGGTCTAGTGAATTCACAATCCTTGCACCTCGAAGCAAAGCATTCTTTCCGAAGTCTATGCTTATATATAGGGGCATAGAGGTGCAGAGAGATTGCCATCTCTCTTCTGGTTGTACTTTTGCATACAGTTTACTTTTGCTAGCCTTTGGTCATTTTCCTGTGGGAAAGTACAGAGTATATAAGATCTGTACCATTCCTTTGTAAACAGCCTGGCGTTGATGTATGCCCCAAATAATGAACAGAGTTCAGTGCTGCCTTTGCATTTTTAAAGCAACAATCTGTAGTGGCCACAGAATGTTATTTCAAGTATTCTTCACTGCTAAAATAGTTAATGGCTAGTAAGATGCCAGTCGAGCTGACCACACAGAGAGATGAATCCTGAGATCAGAAAAAGGATCTCAAATTACCATTGTTATGGAGTGTTCATGAAATCACCTAACTTGTTTTGAGATTTCATTCTGTTACAGCAGACTGATTACATACATACATTCCAAAAACTGTCAATTTTTTTTTCTTCAAATCTTTTCTGTCTCTGTCTGTGCCCTCACAGTCTTTTTTACTTTACCATAATCTCCAATCCTTTCTTGAGCAGCTTCATAGTATGGTAATGTTCTGACAGCTGACTCTGTCAGTTGATTTGAATGAATTTGTTTTAAGTATTTTACTGCATTTCAGTAATTGAATAATTTCCACTGCAGTGTGCTTTTTTGGTCTTTTTTCAGAGAAAACGAGGATGGCTGAAATCAAGCCACAGGTATAACAAAGAATTACACAAGAATAACAGTAGCAGTCGCATTAAAAAATAGCAATCATTTTATTGTTAGGTAAATCTAGTTAGTATAATGACGGTCGAAAAGCGCTTAAGGGGTCACACAGAAAATGATTTTCATTTCCTTTGCATAAATATCATTTAATAAATTTTATGCATTTAAAATGGCAGAACATTTATATATTTGTTTGTTACGGTATTTTTTTCACCTGTTTTTAGAGGAAATTGCTGCTATAATGCAAAAGAATGCTGAGATGGAACGTCAGATACAAGAGATGAAAAAGAAGCTTGAACTGGCCGAGAAGAATCCAGAGACAGAGCAGGCATCTGTGCCTTGTGTATCCCAGGTGCAGTTTTTGCATGCTTTATTCTGGTGTTTGAAATTCTTGCTTAGTTTGTATTTTATTACATCGGTAACGTGAAGATACATAGATTTTGTATATTTAGTTGTTAGGTATCCGCATGGTTGTGTACTGTTGTATATGTAATTGTGACACCATACTGTGAACAGTACCAGAACTACTGTTCGTGTTTTGGCACTGCAGAAAGACTAAGATATTAACTTAGCAGTGAGTAGATCATGTAGTATTGCTCCTTCCTTGCTTTTACATCTGAGTTTCGTCTTGCAGTGCTGGTAAGACTCTAGTTAGCAGGGTGTTTAGCTCATGCTTTGCATATTGGTATTGCAACCTATAATAAATAGGACTGCAGTGCTTGGAGGCACTGACTCTGTGTACAGTTTGCATGTGGGAGGTGGGATCACCTAGGGTTGACACTGTCAGACTTGTTACAGTAAGGAAGGGACAACACCAGCTCTTTTCTGTCATGGAACACAGTGACTGTCTCTCTATTTAGCGTGCTTGTTTTCCTTCATTTTTCTTGGAAACCATTCATTGGTATCCAGATAATATGACAAACAAGTGCAACTGTGGTCGTCTAATCCTGCAGGTTAACATTCCAAAGTCAGTCTTAATCTTTCAGGATCTATATCTTTATCTGATGCTTAAATTTACAAAATGTGGTATTCTGGGACAGAGAAATGTGAATGGATAGAGATGATGCGCCCATAACTGCTACTTGTATTGTGACTTGTTGGCAATTTTCAGCATGAGAGCAAAGGCTGCAAAGCCATTCTTAGAAAAGTTTGTGTGATTTAGATATTTCATATTGTAGTTCTGTGTTTCAGAGTTTTGAGTTTAGGTTATGCATAGACGTAGATTGCAATGGCAGTTGGTGAAGGAAGTATGGTTTGGATCAATGATCTAGCCCTATGTTGACATTTTAGCCACTCTTTGTAGCGACACATGGAAACATTCATGTGCTGTGGCCATTAGAAGGTAGCCCAACTTTGTAGGAATGTGCTGTATGCCTCACTTGGCTCTTATTTACTGCCTGAAGTGAATGGCTACACTGTACAGACTTGAATGCTTGCAATTTGTTTCCTGGTCTGCATGTAAAACATCAGTGTTAAGTACCTGAGTTTTATTTATTTATTTATTTATTTTTAACTACACTTTCAATAAAAATGCTGCCTGATGATTTTTGTATGACATACCAAGAAGAAAATGAACAGCAACTGCTCTTGTAAAAGGCAGATTCCTCCTTAGCATTTACTAACTAAAGTATTTGTTTTTTTGGGGGAATAGCACAATTTAGAGATCTGTGGCATTTTGTATGCCTTTTAATAGGCAAAAGATTTTGGTTTGGAAAAGCATAGCCAGGCTGATATACTGAAGCCATGAAGTCTGTAGTGGACTTGTCTAAAAACAGACCTCAGTATCTTGTGGGCCTGTTGGACTGAGTGGAACCTTTCCTACCGTGGTTGCTGGAGTTGTGGCTTGTCCAGCTACCGCATAAGGTGAAGTTCACTCCTCTTCCAGTATTTACCAGAGCCCTTTGGTTTGTAAAGAGAGAGCTTCAATAGAAAAATCAGTTGTGCTTCACCTTCACCTGCTGTGGTGGTAAAGATAGTGTTATATGTTGGAATGTTAAGAGTGGAAATTCCCCCCAGTCATCTTTGCTTATATATTTTTGTTAAATGTTCACACTCCGTGGCTCTGGAAACTCGTGTTTCTATCACTTCCACCTTTATTAACATTTTTTTTTAAGTATACTGCTGCCACTGACTTCATGAGACCTCCACTGCCACCTCCTTATAATACCATCCTCTAAGGGCCCCATGCTGTGCCGACATCCCACCCATGTGACCCAGACCAGAAGGGTCCCTGTTAAGGAGAGCGTGCTTCTCAGGGAAGTCCTCCAGTTATTGATGTACACGTACTCATGGGTAAAATCCAGCCATGCAAAGCAGGATGGAATGGGACAGGCAAGAAGCCATAATACTGTGACTTGATGTAGATTTTCTGCTTAATCGCTATGTTCCATGACATGCTGGGCTTAGAGGGCATTCAGTAGAGCTATGAGGGGCATGCCCCCACCTGTGTGGTGATGTATTGTTCATGCTGTTTGTCTCTCTCTCTCTCTCATATATATATAATCTGTGCATGTGTATGTGTGTGTATTGTATATATAAGAATCCACAAATGTACTGTTCAGCAGTCAAAGATATGCACTTGGATAAAATGTATAAAAAAACAGAAATACAAAACCAAGGTGATCACCAGGCTGACTATTGTAAACGTCTTATTTAATAAAAAATGAAAAACTTAAAATGACAGGGTAAGTGCTTTCGGGTTAAACCCTTTTTCAGATCTGCCATTTGAAGGTAAAACGAAACATTTGTAGTTGAAACTTGCAAATCAATGTAGCTGCTTTCAGATACTGTCTTTTAGTTATCCAATCAGTGTCTTCCACATGAATCTGCACCTCTTCAATATGGGTAGGTTCACACTCAAATCAACTACCCAGTTTAATTATACCTTTGTTATCCAGCTGATTGCATAATGTTGTAGCAGTCTTAACAAATCAAATGGCTCCTTTCAGACACTTTCTTTTAGTTGACCAATCAGTGTCTTCCAGTTGAATCTGCATCGTTTCAATATGGATAGGGCCACACTAAAGTCAAATGTCCAATAAAAATTATGGTTCTGTTAACCGACTAATCATACAGTGTTGTAGCAGAATTTACATACATTAGACATAATATGAGTGGAAACATTAAAAGTAATAAAGGTATAAATAATAAAAAATAAATAGCCCAAACATTTTAAAATATTTGCAGTATATATTTAGTTCCTCTTCCAAAGTATCTTTATAATCCTGAAGGATTATGAAGATCTAAGGAATGTGTATATTCATAAAGTGAATAAAGTATCTTCATTCAGGCATTGCCTATATTACACCCAATCATAGCTTTCTATGCAATATATGCCCCTTAAGGCCAGGTTTGAGAGGTAAATTGGCATTGAGACCAGGTGTCCAGTCTGCTTCTAGTTCCGCTATTCATCTCATTTCCTGCTGCTCAGTTCATATTGCAAAATCACCATCTTGAACATTTTCTTTTACTACTTTCAAGACCATAAACAAAAATTAATGTCCTGAGTTATAATGTTAATGTCCTGAGTTAGAATGTCAAGCAGTTGCTTTGCTATGCAAACAATGTCTTGGATAAGGTTTATTCATACAGGGTTGGCACGTTTCCATGCAGTCCTGTTCGAATTGTAGATGTATTTCAATGGAAAATTAATTTACACATTCAGTTTCTGGGAGATGCTACAGATGTCATGAGTATGTGGATTGCAAAGACACTGTGCATGAGATATATATATATATATATATATATATATATATATATATATATACATGTATATATATATATATATATACATGTATATATATATATATATATCTAGAATGACATGCATCTCTTGTCAATATTTTTACTTTGGTAAAACTGTCAGTTAAAGGAACGTATCTCCAAGAATATTAGCGTCATTTGGTTAGGAGATGTGAAGAGTCCATTATGTAAACATATTTCTGAAAACTCAGGGCATTCATTTTTGTTTATGGTCTTGCAAGTAGTAAAAGAAAATGTTCAAGGTGGTGATTTTACAGTATGAACTGAGCAGCATGAAATGAGATGGATAGCGGAACTACAGCATTATAGTGTCCTGGATGGATCTATGTACCTCCTTTTTATAACCTCTTAGCATAAACTGATGAGCCAGAGATTGATTTGCTATTAAAAAATCTTCCTCTCTAGTATGTAGTCTGGAACCCCTTAACATCTGCCCCTTTAATGTATTATAAACATGATTAGGATGCATACTGCTGCAGTCCAATAAGTTAGTGGTATTGATATCAGCTTTATCAAGTTCTAGGGGCACATCCATAAAGTTAATATAACTGTCAGAATGTTGCACAGTGAATTTCAAAAAATTTGGTTATAATAATGTATTAATGGGGCAGGTGTTAGGGAGTTCCAGACTACATACTAAAGAGGAAGATTTTTTAAGAGCAAATAAATCCCTGGCTCATCAGTTTATGCAAATAGGCTATAAAAAGAAGGAGGTACATAGATCATATTCATTTTGTCTTATTCCAGTGATATTTGTCATGTTTGTGATGTTATAAAGAATTACTGGAGGATTTTAACCTGTAATGATGCTATTAAGATAGTGGGGAAGGTTCCATGTTTCTCCTTTAAGAACAATAAGAATCTTAAAAGCCTATTATTATAATTATCAGGTGTTGTCTAACAGAATTGGTACCTATCTGTGCAGAATTTGCACAAGTTGCTAATTCATCTCTATGAAACAGGTTTCTGTTCAACCTGTGACTAGAAAATTTTATGCACTATGAACCTATGCAGGCTGTAAGACCAGGAATGTGATACAAATTACATGCTGCCAACAATGTGATTGATTTTATGTTGTCAAGACTAACAGTTTAAGGAAAGAATATCAAAACATGTGAGCAACATTCATTTGAGGGATAACAAAAGTCCATTAATGAAACCTATTTCAACTAATGCTACACATTCTTTTTCTTTTTTGGTCCTTCAGGTCATCAGAGGAAATGCCTAGGGGTGGAGATATAACTCTACAAACTGAGTTAGCAGAAGTGCATTGGACAGGAAATCTACAAGCTGACACACCCCATGACTTAATATATACCTTCCATTGAAACCTGCCTTTAAAGGGCTTGGATTGAATCATTGACTGTGATTAGCCGTGGTTTTCATCCAATAGAGAATGAATGGATTAGATCTGATGAAGGCTATTGTTAGTACCCGAAAGATCATGTCTTCTTATACAAACAAAACTAGTAGCCTGAAGAAATGTTGAGATAAAGTACACAACGAAAAACTGTAACGACAGCACTGCAGGACCCGAAGCCAATAAAGGACCGTACCCTTAGAAAGTTTGTATACCTTATTTTGATAAGCGCTTTTGTTTTCACCACCATTCTGATGAAGTTTTTGTGGTGAAACAAAAGCGTTTAATCAATTTGTGGATTAAATACGTTTTTTTCAACCTTTTTTGAGTGCGGTATATGCACTTTGTAGGGGTACAGTCCTTAATTGGCTTTGGGTCCTGCAGTGCTGTGGTTACAGTCTTTCATTGCTTATGTTCATATCCTTGGATTTTTATGCTTTAGCTTGATGTCCTTCAAGAATGCAACTGCAGTCATAACATGTGGGTTGTCCTGCCTCAGGCAGCCCTCGGTCGGCCGGATTCCAAAGTCTGGGTCCGACGTCAGCTGATGTCGCATTTCTCTCCGTCAGAGCGGCTGGAGTATATAAGCATCAGCCGACGCCATTTTCTTCAGTCTTTCTTGCCGCGCGGTGCCCGAAGCAGAAGCAGTTCGCAAGTGCCGGTCGGTCAGCTCCTGTATTCTTCGATACCGAAGTCATCAAAAAAGCTAAGTACCCCGTTGGGGACCTTTTCTTGCCTCAGCCGATGTCAGAAATTACTGAAAAAGTTAACAATTGTCTTTCTTGTGGTAAACAAATACCTCATAAGGATTTCCACTTTTACTGTCTTCCTTGCCTTGGCCCAGACCACAACGTCTCGGCCTGTGTAGCCTGTGCTCGCTTCAACAAGCGCACTCTCAGGCGCCGGGCGGAGTTCACTGAAGATTTTTTTGGCGATAAATTTGCTTACACCATGCCGTTGGAACATCCGACATCGCAAACTCCCAAGAAGCGAAAAGACCGGGACCGACATCCTCGGCCCGCATCTACCACTGACTCCACGCCAAAACCTACCGCGAGTGCTCTGGTTCCCTCTGAGACGGTCTCTCCACCACTCCGAACCGAAGACACCGCATTACCGACGACTCCGATTCCGGACATCACTCTGACGCCAGTTATCGATTTTCCTCCGGATACCGAAACCGAGGAAATGCCCGAGACCATTGCTGTAGACAAGGTCACTCCTGCACGTGGAGCTGCCAGGCCTCCTATGGCCATGTCTATTAAGGCCTACACTAGGGCTAAGGCAGCCTGCAAAGCAAAGCATATTATTACTAAAACCTTACCTCAGCCTACTCCAGAGACACAAATTATGTCCATGGCTGCTGACTTAATTTCTATGATTAGGTTCACAGGCCCATCCTGAGAGAGGATCCCAGCCTCCTTCTGATAAAAGGCCCCGGGTTGAACCCTCTGACCCGATTCCTTCAAATGAAGATTCTGAGGGCTCTGTCCACTCTGATAGCCAAGAAGAGCTCTTCCAGACCTATGAGGACTCAGATGCAGAAGATTCCATCCCCTCGGCCTCCCCTCCTGAGGATATTTCTTTTGGGGAAGTTCTGCATACCATGAGGGAACATTTCAAGTGGCAAGGACAGGAATATTCTGATTCCAGGAAACGCCTTAGGACTTTCCTTAAGAAGCCCCAGCACAGGCCCTTGGCTATTCCTCCTGTACTTGATGTTTTGGATGATTTATATTCTGACTCTAGTGCCACCCCTGACTCTCTTCCTCCTGCTCCAGCCAAGCCAGACAGGTATTACAGGGTCCCAGAAACTCATTCCCATTTATTCAGGGCCCATACTGCTGATTTGGAAACTATTTCACAGGGGCCTAAAGGAGTTTCAGCTTCCACCTCTAAAAATCCATTGCCCTCCAACAGGGAAGCTAGGTCATTAGAGAGATGGGGCAAAAAGGTTTACACATCCACTACCTTATCTATGAGAGCTTTGAATTGCCTTTTTCATATGTTACAATATCAGGATTTCCTGTTAGATGATTTACAAAAAACATTAGCCACTCCTGATCCTTTAGACAGGAAGACTTTGCAGGAAGCTGTACATAACACCCAGCAAGTAAGCAATCACTTCCTGCAGTGTGGATATGATGCACTGGAAGCTTCATGTAGGGCAGCTATGACAGGGGCAGTCATTTGTAGACATGCGTGGTTAAAAGATCAACCTCTACCAGATCATGTAAAGGCAAAACTTCTGGATGCACCTTTGGAAAAGAACAAGCTTTTTGGTGCTAATGCTAAGGATGTGTTAAAGACCATCGAAGAAAAAGCAAAATCAGTTCAGACGGTGAAAGATTTCCTCCAGGTTCAACGCCCCAGATTCAGTAGGAATTGGCCTTCAAAAACTGGTCCTTTCCTAATCCAGAAAAGTTTCAAAGGGTAAGAACAGACGTGGCCGAGGAAGAGGCCAATACAGAGGCCCTTACAGGGGACGACAATGGCAGCCAGGAAACCAAAGAAGTGACGCAGGGGTTTTACCTGCCCCACAACCACAATCTCAATGACTTTCCTCTACTACCGCCTACCAGGGAACAAATAGAAGCTCCCTTGGGCGGGAAATTATCTCTGTTTGCAGAAAATTGGCACAGACTGACAAAGGACAAATGGATTTTGGACATTATAGACCGAGGGTACAGGTTCCATTTTCATACCTTGCCAAGAAAACAAGGCATGCCAAACCTACCACAAAACCAGAGGGCAGAGGCTATCTAGCAAATCACTCTGCTGACTTGGATGAAAGCAATAGAAAGAGTTCCACAACAAGAACAAGACCAGGGATTTTACTCAAGACTGTTCCTTGTTCCAAGAAAAGAATCTCAATGGAGACCAATACTGGACTTGTCCGCATTAAACACCTTTCTCATAGTACCAAAGTTCAAAATGCTGACTCTACAGCAACTCCTTCCCATGCTGGGCAAGGGGTCTTGGCTGATTACTCTGGACCTCAAGGAGGCATACCTGCATGTCCCTATCAGACACAGCTGCAGAAGATACCTCAGATTTCTTGCAGGGCCAGAGCATTATCAATTCTCAGCATTGCCATTTGGCTTATCTACTGCGCCCAGAGTATTCACAGAATGCCTAGCTTCAGTAATTGCTCATTGCAGGCTCCAGGGGATACAAATTTACCCGTACCTGGACGACTGCCTCATACAAGCGGACGACAAATTGATGTTGACAAAAAACTTGGATTATGTCATACGATTACTTCAAGCTCTGGGATACACAGTCAACTTCCAAAAGTCAAGACTGCAGCCATCCCAGCAAATAATCTTCTTAGGAGCCAAACTAGACACAGCCTCTCAAATGGCTTACCTGACAGAAGACAAGCAAGAAAAGTTAACTCATTACTTCAAAGGTTTAGCAAAACTCACCCAGATGACTGCAAGGAGATTCCTGCAGGCCCTGGGTTACATGGCATCCTGCATTCTCCTGGTTCCATTAGCAAGACTACACATGAGAAAGCTTCAATGGTACCTAAAAAGCATTTGGTCTCAACACAGCAACAACTTGGAGGCAAACATACCGCTCATTCCATGCCTACAAAAGGAATTCCTATGGTGGGCCTCGGTGAGCCAGGCAAACACAGGTATGTCATTCAAAAAACCACAGATAACACAGACCATGACCACAGACTCCTCAGACCTTGGATGGGGGGCGCACATGGAAGGCAGGTGTATACAAGGACAATGGTCTCCAAAGGAAACACATTTGCATATAAACCAAAAGGAAATGCTGGCAGTAATGCATGCCATCGAGGCCTTTCAACATCAACTTCAGCAAGGCCATTTACTGATACAGATAGACAACACCACTGTGATGTGGTACATAAACAAGCAAGGGGGCACCCACTCTTACCCCCTTTGCAGACTGACAATGCATCTTTGGGAGAAATCACTGAGCCTAAACATCCAGTTACAATCCCAGTTTGTTCCAGGCAAAGACAATGTGTTGGCGGACAGCCTAAGCAGGAATTTCACAGATCCACACGAGTGGAGGTTACATCCGAAGGTCTTCACACAAATCACCTCGACATGGGGCAGGCCAGAAGTGGACCTATTTGCCTCTCACCTCAACCATCTTCTACCAAAATTCTGCACAAGGACATACCATCCAAAAGC
Organism: Protopterus annectens; assembly: GCF_019279795.1. Taxonomy (NCBI): domain Eukaryota; kingdom Metazoa; phylum Chordata; order Ceratodontiformes; family Protopteridae; genus Protopterus; species Protopterus annectens. The sequence continues at coordinate 403,504,327 of NC_056737.1, forward strand.
TTGGAAAATAGATGCTCTCTCATTCAATTGGAACTTCCTAACAATCTATGCATTCCCACCTCTGCCACTGATGACCTCAGTATTACTAAAGATCAAAGCAGAGAGACCCAAGGGAATCATAATAGCTCCGGACTGGCCAAGACAACACTGGTACCCACTACTACGGAGCATATGTCACACCAGGAGGTGGGCCCTTCCTCAATGTTCCCTACTTTTGACTCAACACAATTTCGAAACAGTGCATCCAAACCTTCAGACACTGCAGCTAACAGCCTGGGAGATCCCACAAATAGCTTCAACCTATCTCTCTCCAAGGAAGTTCAGCGGATACTAACAGAGGCTCGAAGACCATCCACCAGAAAGGTTTACTTAGCAAAGTGGAAAAGATTCAGCAATTGGAATACCAGCAAGGGGCATGATGCATCATTGTTGAACATCCCACTCATCTTGGAATATTTGGCAGATATGTTAAAGAACGGCCTCTCATATTCTTCCATAAAGATACATGCATCTGCTATTTCAGCTAGATACAACACTGATCCTCCTGTTTTTTCACACCCTTTACTAAGGCAATTCCTCAGGGGAATCAAGAACATAAAGCCACCAAGGAAGGCCCCAGTGCCAGCCTGGGACCTCAATTTTGTCCTAGAAAAACTGACTCTACCTCCATTTGAGCCAGCAGCTTCAGTTGACTTGCAATTTCTCTCATGGAAGACAGCTTTCCTGTTGGCAATTACCTCAGCAAGAAGGGTTTCGGAACTACAGGCCCTAATGGCAATACCACCGTTCATAATTTTCCACAGAGACAGGGTTTCATTAAGGACCAACCCTACTTTTATGCCAAAGGTGGTATCTAGGGTTTCTTTACATCAAGCCATTCATCTGCCTGCTTTCTTCCCCAATCCTGAGAATAAGGGGGAAAGACTGTTGCATACCTTGGACATTCACAGACAACTTCGATACTACCTGGACAGAACCAAGGCCAGTAGGAAGTCTGAACAACTTTTTGTAGCTTACGCCCCTGCAGTCCAAGGAAAAGCAATTTCAAAACATACCATTTCAAAATGGATTGGACATTGCATCAGATTCTGTTATTCCTTTCATGGAAAGACTGTTCCAGCCAATGTCAGACCACACTCCACCAGAGCTACAGCCACCTCTACAGCATTCTTAAGAGGGGTGCCTACTAAGGACATTCTAGAAGCTGCTACATGGAGCTCCATGCATACATTCTCCAAACACTACAATCTCCCTCTATACTCCAGATCCAGAGCAGGCTTTGCTTCGGCAGTCCTGCAGGGTTTGATTGCCACACCATCTTTTTCCTAGAGCATTCCTCCTCCCCCAGCTAAGCTATGGTATTCTACCCACATGTTATGACTGCAGTTGCATTCTTGAAGGACATAGTACAGTTTTGTACCTACCATAAATGTAGATGTCCGATAGACATGCAACTGCAGTCGGATTTTCCCTCCCTCCATACCCCTCTATGACTAGGGTCCACTACTCTTAGCTGGGGATATCTGTTATGGTGTATTTGTTTTATTGCTCATTTATTTGTCTGGAATCCTGTTTTTGTCTTCCAATTTGATTACAGCCTTCCTTGGAGGGCACCTGGCATCTGGGGCAAGAAACACTGAAGAAAATGGCGTCGGCTGATGCTTATATACTCTAGCCGCTCTGACGTCTGAGAGAAATGCGACATCAGCCGACGTCTGACCCAGACTTTGGAATCCGGCCGACCGAGGGCTGCCTGAGGCAGGACAACCCACATGTTATGACTGCAGTTGCATGTCTATCGGACATCTATATTTATGGTAGGTACAAAACTGTACTTTTTTTTTTCTTCATTAAATTTACGTTTTATGCTTTATGCCATGGTGGTAGTGATACTTTTTGCAGTTTAGCCATACATCCCCAGCAATCTATCCCCCCTTCCCCAGAGCTTTCCTCGTCATTTTTCTTTTCTCCCTTGTCATGATTGCCCCATTAGGCACCCAACCCATTGATATGGTCTCCGTACACCATTGGAGCTAGCACACTTTCTTGAAATTGGGGTTGAGATATCCAGGGATTGCTGGGACATCTGTTGAGATGTCCATGGTCTGGACATTAGTAGGGCAGATGTCCATATATAAGCTGTCTGTTGCATATTGATAGATGCTTGGTAATCTATATGCCATAAGAGTTGGTATCCAGAGATTAAATGTCAATACCCCGATCATCCAGGTCTTCTCCTGGTGTATTTATTGTTAGTAAGATAGTAGAAGGAGAAGTTTGATTTAGTTTCGAAAGCAGTGGAAATTATGTAAGATAATAATGTAAGAATCTGCTTCTAGGATGGCTTTTGTTAAGAACAGAAAAAAATAAGGTTACTTCTCATCTCTTTTATGAGTCAGAGGAAGAAAATAAATGTGATTTTGTCCTATCTCACCTTCATTCTGTACTGGTTAGACTCAGAACCGATCCTCAGCCATTTACAAAAGGGTCTTTAGCTCATGGCTTGCACCTTATCTCATTATGCCCTAGGGAATTCCCCAGATCTCATTTGCCGCTAAACAGATCGGGTGTTTCACACTGGCTCTGGCTAAGTGATTTTCCTTAAATCGTTTATTTCCTTCTAAATTTAATAGTCTCCTTCCCTTTTTGAGATTAAAATAGTAGTTTAGCTTAGTTTAATTACTTGCTTCTTTTAACAGTTTTTTGACTGCATTCGTTATTTTGCTGTTTACTGTGGCCGTCGTCAATCTCAAGATCTATTTTTTCCTTCCCTATCCCAGCTTTTCTCTGTGTGTTTTAAATAACTGTTTTTTTCTTTAGGTGCATTGTTTTTTGAACTGTTCAAATTTGGATTGTTGATAGTTAGTTAAACATATATATTTAAGTTAGAGGGTTTTTTCTAGCCCTGTTTATGTAAACTGCGTTTTCTTCCATTTCTGTCTGTTTTAGTTAAGTAAATTGGTTTAAGTTAGCTCGTATAGGTTAGAGAGATGCTCAGCCCGTTAATGTTAGAGGGCTTTTTTCCCTGTGTGTGTGTTGTATATTCTTTCTGTTAACTTTGTCAAGCTTGTAAAAAAAAAAACTGTTTATTTTCTGGTGTTTCCTTTATCCACCAAGCTAGCTTGTTTTAGTTTTTAGTTAGAGGGCTTTTCCCTTAGTGTTTTTTTCATATTTACATAGTAGTTGTGGTGTTAAGTTGTTTTTTGCTATTAACATGTCTAAACAAAAAGATACTAAACCCTCGGGGTTTAAAAAGTGTTCAAAGTTCACTCAGAAAATATTGATAACTGATGGTCATACTGTGTGTGTGTGTGTGTGTGTGTGTACTGCCTTGGAGCAATACACTTACAAAATTCTTGTTCTATTTGCCATTCATTTAGTTTCAGGGTCCTTCTTGAAAGGAAGAATAAGTTAATAATTAAGGGGTTATTGAAGACTTTCTTTTCAGAGGCCATAGTAGAAGGTCAGAGTCCTACAAAACAGACCCCTTCACCTTCTACTAAATCTGAGAAACCTGGAAAAAGATCCTCTTCCACTTCATCAGATCACTCAGAACAGATTAAGAAATTGGCAAAAATTTCCTCACTGGACCTGAAATCTGTTGGGTCTGAGAAACCACTTCTCAACTCCTTCTGTATTGGAACCGTTGGTGTTTCAAGCTTGGAGACGGTCCCCAGAACTGGAGCCAGTTTCTCCATCATTAAGATAACCAATCTTGTAAGCTTCAAGATCTCCTGCTCCTTTCTCTCAATCCTCCAGGAGCCTTTCAGGTGACTATGTGGATTGCGTGGTGTAGAAACTTTTTTGAGGACACCAGCATTAGCCAAATATTTTGTCGAGCTGACCCAGAGAGTTTCAGAACCAACTAGACCTGCCCTTTTACCATTGGTTCATCCTCCGACCAGACTTGGGGCCTCAGAGCTGGAGTGCATGGAGCTGATCATAGTGGAACCGTCAGAGACGGGACCTGTCTCAAGATCTTTGGTCCCAACTACCGTTCCAACTTCCTCGGTGCCGTCTGAGCTCGAGGAGTCTAGGAGCTGACGTTCTCTGGTCGGGTCTGGGGAGGACAGCTGGATCGGACATTTTTCAGATCCAAACTTGCCTCTTGGGGCTTAGGCATGGATGAGCTCTGCTCCTACATCTGTCTCTGAGCCAACCCCTTTGGTGCCTGGGATGCCTTCTAGTTCTTCGGAGCTGGGAACTTCCTTGGATCATAGGTGGGGGCCTTTGAGACGATGCTGAGACCGCTGTCCCCTTGGGTGGCTCCACTCTTGGATCCTGTCATTCCTCCCCTAAAGACACCGGTGTCCGTCTCAGCACAGTTGTATCCACACAGACACAGAGATCCACGACCTCAGGATGCCCCATTGGGTGAACCCCTCTCTTCTGAAACCTCTCCAGAATAGCCTTCTGGAGAGGTCCTTTGCAAGAGATTATGCAAAAGGAAGCATCTGGACTTTCCAGAGGAGTCCATCACATCTGACACAGACATAGATTAGTCCGAAGGGTCCCCACAGTCGCACTCTGAGGATGTGTCCTTTGCAGACATCCTAGAGATACTCACAAACAAAAATCCAAAAAACAGGATAAAGGTAAAATAAAACAGTTCGATCACAGCCACAAAACACAGCAACCACCTCAGGCCTTGGATAATCCAATTTATTCACCGACTAAGCGCTTTCACCAAATTAATGGCTTCATCAGAGTCAGTGTAACAAACAAAAAGCACAACTTATATACTATCAATGCAAATTGCTTAATCGTCAATTAATTAATTAACTAGTTAAATACAATTAAACTTAATTAATAACCTCACAATGTCACAATCCTTGTGAAATCTGACATTATAAATTCCTAACTTTGAAATAACATTAGTTAAACTAAAATAAATGTATGTAAAACACATTCATTAATAAGTATATATATATACACTTGTACCTTGTACTACATTGTTGTTTAAAATAAAAATCTACAACATTAAAAATTCCTAACAGTTTTTTAAACAATGCATGCATCAAATGCAATACAAATTAATAAAATGAATATTCTCATCTTATCATACTGTTTCATTATCCATTATTAGTTGTTTCACTTTAGTACTTGTGCCCTATGTTTTTATATAATACTAGCCCTAAATTTCAAAAAAGGTTTCAAGGAGATATGATCATTAATGCCAGGGTACCTGGTGGCATTAAGCCTCAACTGCCACTTCGTCTCCAATAAAGCAACTTTATTACTAATGTCCCCTCCTTGGTCAAACATAACCCTGTCTATAATGAAAAATAAAAACTTCTTGAAATCTTTGCAGTTCCCACTATGGATATAAAGTGCATTGTGCAAATCCTTCTTCTTAATTGCTCTCACGTGTTCCACAATTCTTTCACGCAACCTACGGGTTGTCATGCCAATATAAAAAGCATCACAGGTTGAGCATGAGGCCACATATACCAAGTTCATTGTGTTACAATTGCATTTGCCAGGACATGGCAATGTGTGCCCCCACCCCTTGATACACACATATGGGCCTTCTGCTATATACCTACAATATCTACAGTAGCCACACTTGGACATCCTAGGTACCCTGCTCTTGGTCTCACACTCCATGATGCTTTTAATGTTGTCACCTTTGCTGTAAACTATCTTCGGGTTGGCACCCAACACCCCTTTTGTAGAATCACTAAGACAATACTCCCACATTCTGTGTAACACCTTGACAATATCGTCACTTCTTTCGTTAAATTTTAAAACAAAACAGGCTCCAACCACCTTGGACCTTTCAACTTCATCCTGGCCTTTAAACACTTCGCTTGTTCCCGACAAAATTGGTAAATATCGCGAACCCCTTAGTCTAAGCACATCCCTTTTTAGCTTTAATAACAATCTGAGAGGATAACCCCTGTCCATCAACATCCCTATCAATTTGAACATCTCCTGCTTAAATAGCTCATCTTCACTCACCAATCTTGATAAACGCACCATCTGCCCTTTGGCAACACCCTTCCTCTGGTGGTACGGGTGACAACTTTTAAAGTGTAGAAGTGAGTTCGAATAGCTTTCTTTCCTATAAATAGAACTGGATAATCCTACCCCGTTCTTGGTAATAGCTATATCTAGAAAATTTATGCTATCCTTCTCCCAATGAAACGTAAATTTGAAAAAACTAGTAGTAGAGTTCAGATAATCGATGAACTCTTTGGCCTGAGGTTCATCACCTTTCCAAATAATAAGCAGGTTATCTAAGAACCTGTTATAAAGAATGATGTTTGTCATAAAACTAGATGGAAAAACATAAGTTCTTTCCCACATCCAAAGAACCATGTTCGCGAAAATGGGGGCACACCTAGCCCCCATTGCTACTCCTGAACGTTGCTGATATAGTTCACCCTCAAAACCAATAAAATTATTCAGTAGGACCAGTTCCATTAAATCACAGATCAAATTGATCCTGTCCTTGTCAACTTTGTTACTCAGCAACAATCCCTCACGGAACATGTCCAAACCTTCCTTGTGTGGGATAGAAGAGAATAAATTCACCACATCAATTGACAAAAAACTGTATACACTACTATCTTCTTTGACTTCCCTCAACCTCTCCAAACAATGCCATGAGTCCCTCAAAACATGAGGGACCCCATCAAATACCTTCTTACAAATAAAGTCCACAAAGGAGGCCAGGGGTTCAGTTTTTGAACCCCTTGCTGCTACTATAGGCCTAAACTGCAGATTGGCTACTCCTTTGTGGACCTTGGGAATACCAAAAATTTTTGGTAAGGCTGGGTTCTTCACCATCAAAAAATCATATTCTGTCTCAGAAATGGCCCCTTGAAACAAGGCATCCCACAAATATGTATCAATCCTTTTATAGGCTACGTTGATTTCATTCCTCGAAACCCTCGAATATGTTTCAAAGTCATCCAAAATAGTTAACATGGCTGCAATGTAGTCTAGCTTATTCATTAACACCATCCCACCACCCTTATCAGGTTTCATACACCTGATAAAATTGGAATTCTTCAACTCTTTTAAGAGCATCCTTTCTTGTGATGTTAAATTATCAATCCATGTGAAACTATCACTACATATTTTCCTAAATTCAAATTCCAAAAATTTTTTTAAGGCCACAACCTCAGCAAAAGGTGGTGGAATAAAAGTACTTTTCCTTGTGGGTGTCTTGTGACCAGACGTTTCAGCATTCAAAAAATTGCTAGGATTATTGTGAAAGAACATTTCTAAATTTAGTCTCCTTGTAAAAAGCCTCAAGTTGATCAACAATTGTGCTACATCTAGTCTGAAACAGGGTACAAAATTAATACCCTTTGTGAATAGCTGAAAATAAACATCATTGATTTCCCTTTCTGTGTAATTATAAATGAAAAATTCTCTCTTGTGAAGAATTTGACAAGTTGAATTTGTGTTTATACTAATACAATTCATATCAACTTCACTACAGTTATACATTTCAATTTCAGCTTCGATTAATCCATCAGACTCAAGTGCCATATCATGACTCGAAATATCATGACTAATAGTACATAAACCCTCCATGTACACCCCCACCCCCTTGTTCAAGTTACAAACTGAGCTAGAATTTAAATCCTCATTCATGTTGTTCAAACCAATAGACATATCCCCCCGGGTTTCATCGAGATTGGAAACTATCGATTGAACAGGTAATACAGAAGCACCTAGTATTATATAAAAACATAGGGCACAAGTACTAAAGTGAAACAACTAATAATGGATAATGAAACAGTATGATAAGATGAGAATATTCATTTTATTAATTTGTATTGCATTTGATGCATGCATTGTTTAAAAAACTGTTAGGAATTTTTAATGTTGTAGATTTTTATTTTAAACAACAATGTAGTACAAGGTACAAGTGTATATATATATACTTATTAATGAATGTGTTTTACATACATTTATTTTAGTTTAACTAATGTTATTTCAAAGTTAGGAATTTATAATGTCAGATTTCACAAGGATTGTGACATTGTGAGGTTATTAATTAAGTTTAATTGTATTTAACTAGTTAATTAATTAATTGACGATTAAGTAATTTGCATTGATAGTATATAAGTTGTGCTTTTTGTTTGTTACACTGACTCTGATGAAGCCATTAATTTGGTGAAAGCGCTTAGTCGGTGAATAAATTGGATTATCCAAGGCCTGAGGTGGTTGCTGTGTTTTGTGGCTGTGATCGAACTGTTTTATTTTATCCTAGAGATACTTAAGCAGAGAGGTGGCTGGAAGCCCAACAACCCTTCTGAGGAGGAGTCTGTCTACCTGAAGGCCTTGGGAGCTCGCCCTTCCACCATTTGGGGGTGTCTGCCTTTCGATGAACTCCTGGACCTAGTTTGTCAAAAGGTGTGGGAGACTCCAGATTCGGTGGAGCCTGTCCCTCTGAGGCCAAATAAATTCATCGCATCCCTGAGGATAAAACTTTCCTTTCTAAAGGTGTCCCGATAGATGCTATGGTGGTGGTGGCGGCCACCAAGAAGTAACTGTCAGAGACGTCCTCTTCTGTCCATCCTCTGAACAAAGAGTCTCATACAATGGAAAGATATGGAAAACGCACTTTCTCTTCAGTGACCTTTTCACTCAGGTCCTTGAATTATCTCACATATTTTACCAGGTTACAGAGAAACATCCTGAAGGAGCTAGGAGATAATCTCCAAGGTTCAGTAGCTACGGGGTATCAAATAGTTTCCTTCCAGCTCTCCACCTTTAATTCAGTGGTAAGCTCCTCCATGAGACTCTTTTCTTATGCAGCTGATGGAGCAAGTAGGGCAGTGGGTTCAGGAATTTCCCTAAGGAGGCATTCATAGATGCGCTTGTGTAACTTTGTGAACCTTTTAAGTCTTCTTTTGTTAATGCCCTCTTCGATGTCTCATCCTTATTCGGGCCCAAAGTCAAAGACACACTAATCAGATGTGAACAGGAAGAAAAAACTTTCTCTGATATAGGAGTCCATTTTTCCCTACCTTCTAGACCCTATCCAAAAGTTCAAAAGGGAGGAAAAATATGGTTCCGGAAATCCCAGAGAGTTTCTCAAGATGCACGTGGTGATTCTTCCTTTAGGGGCAGAGGTGAAAGCAATAATGGAAGATGCCGACCATGCAACAGAGGGGGTCTGCAAAACCAGGAAGACAGGGAATCCTTCCTTGGGCAACCCCTTTCAGCGCTCCTGAAAGGAGACTCATCTGTCCATTTCTGGAGGCAGTCTGGGATCACTTATCTTTGTACCCAGAAGCCTGGCTAAAAATCACAAAAGACAAATGGGTTACAAAGCATCCTATCCAGAGGTTACTCCGTACCCTTTTCCTTTCCCACTCCACACATCAGAAACATTTCAGACATTCCACCCAGTCACAGGAAACCGGCAACACTAGAAATATATAGGTTGCTAGAAAAAAGAGTCATCCAAATAGTCCCCGCAGACCAGACAGGATCCAGAACTTACTCAAGGTTTTTTTTAGTTCCAAAGAAAACAGGGGACTGGGGACCCATCTTGGATCTCAGTAAGCTGAATAAAGCAGTAAAAAAAGTCAAGGTTCCAGATGGTAACACTGCAGTCAATTCTCCCTTTCCTGGGAAAAGATGATTGGATGTGCTTTATAGATCTCCAGGATGCGTACTACTACATAAACATGGACAGGCAATCCAGGAGTCATTTCCAGTTTCGGCTGAGAGCCAGTCACTATATGTTTCGAGCTCTGCCCTTTTGGTCTCACTACAGCCCCCAGACTGTTCACCAAATGTATGGCAATAGTTACAACTCGCCTGAGACGTTTAGGATTCTGAGCATTTCCATACCTAGACGACTGGGTCCCAACTTCTACCACCGAGCATCTACTAATAAAAGCAAGAGTCACCACATTGAAACTCTGGTCCCGTTTAGGGATCACAATAAACTACGAAAAATCTTCCTTATTGCCATCTCAGCGTATCATTTTTATAGGAGCAGATCTAGACACCACAAAAATGATGGCAAAGCTTCCCCCATAAAGAGTTCATGTCCTTCGACGTTGGGTCTTAATCCTTCTTTTCAAGAAGAAGATTCAAGCAAGAACAGCTCTAAAAGTACTAGGTACCATGGCAGCAGCAATAACTGTGATCCAATTAACGTGGGTGCATATGAGAATTCTTCAGCGGCTGCTATTCACTCAGTGGTCCATGCAGGAACTACCCATGTCCCACCAAATTTTGATATAGAATTCTGCAGGAAAGACCTTCGTTGCTGGCTTCACTCCACTCAAATGACTTTAGGTCGGCCCTTTGTTCTGCCACAGCCTACAGCCACAATGACAACAGATGTTTCCCAGATTGGGGGGGCATTATCAGGGAAGGACGGTCCAAGAAGCATGGCAGGATCACGAGGCCCACTTGCATATCAATGTCCTAGAGTTGAGAGGGGTGCTTTTAGCATTGCAGGCATTTCAAGATTCTCTTCCGCTTGGAACGATTGCAATATAAACAGACAATATGTCGGTCATGTGTTATATAAACAAGCAAGGGGGAAACCAGATCTTAGCCCCTTTTAACAGCAGGACTGGATAGCATGGCAGTGGGCAACCTCCTCCCAACGCTTTTTGGTAGCAGTGCACATCCAGGGGAAATCCAACATGAAAGCAGACAAACTCAACAGGGCAATTCTGATGCCTCACGAGTGGTCCCTAAAACATGACCTAGCGGAAATGATTTTCTGAAAACGGAGCCAGCCTTGCTATGACTTTTTTGCCACGTCCATGAACGCCAAATGCAGCAGCTACCTTACCCTTATCCCTCCTCCTGTGGGCATCCCAAAGGGATGCACCTGTACACGATTGGCCCTCTGGTCTCCTGTATGCCTTACCTCCCTTCCCATTGATACCCAAAGTTCTTCAGAAAGCCAGCATATTGGGAAGGACCTTAATACCTGTCGCCCCTTATTGCCCTCGTCAGATCTGGTTCCCTTTCCTGTGACCTCATCTTCAGGAGGAGCCTTGGATTCTGGACTTGGTTCCAAACCTTTTGACCCATCCGTCGAGAATGCTCCATCCATCTCTTCAATCACTCAAGCTGACAGCCTGGCTGCTCCAATTCCAAACATAGCCAGGCTACCTGATCTTTTCATAAAGCTTCTATGAGAAAATTATAAGTCAGGAAATAGAAAAGATTTTCCTCCTGGGCCTTGGAAAATCATATCGACCCTTTCTCTGCACCTATATTTTCTATACTGGAGTTCTTAGCGAAGCTATTTCATGACAGGGCAGCTGCAGCTACTATTCAAGTTAAATTAGCAGTAATCTCTAATTTCCATTTAGGAGAAGCGGGGCCAAACGTTATGTCACACAGACTTTGCAAAGCCTTCTTGAGAGGTACCATTCTTTTGAGACTGCCTATTAAACCACATCTACCGCCGTGGACCCTGAGTTTTATATTATCCCGAATGATTCTTCCCCCTTTGAGCCTGCATCATCCTGTGACTTGAAGTTCTTAACTTGGAAGATGGTTTTCTTAATAGATATCACTTCAGCTAGGAGGGTTTCAGAGTTACAAGCAGTCTATCAAACCCCCATATATGCTGTTCCACAAGGACAGAGTCTGACTTCATACAAATTTGTCCTTTCTTCCAAACGTATGCTCAGAATCAAAATTAAACCAATCCATAGACTTAACAGTCCCCCGTCCCCCCCCAGTATGGCAGTAAGGCAGAATATATGTTACAACAACTAGATGTACATAGGCAATTACATTTCTACTTGCACAAAACAAAGGACTTTAGAAAGTCTGACCGGTTATTTGTGTCCTTCTCGGACTGCAAAAAAGGTGCTCCAGTTACTAAGACCACTCTTTCCTGATGGTTGTCAGATTGCATCACATTCACCTACAAATCCCAAAACAAGCAACTTCCCAGCAAAGTAAGACCTCATTCTACCAGAGCTATTTCTACCTCTTCTGCCTTTCGGGCCAAACTGCCAATTGATACAATTGATTCAATGCAGCAACATGGCAAGACCTCATACCTTTATTACTCATTACAAAGTTGATTTGGCCTCTAGGGACAGGGCCTCTTTTGGGTCCACAGTTCTGAAAAATATTCTCCCTTGAGCCACCTGAGAAAGATGGAGCTAGGAACACTGTCCCAACCAGTACAGAATGAAGGCGAGATAGGACAACATCACATAAAGAAGTTATGTACTCACCATAGCGTTCCATGTGTGTTGCCCATCTCGCCTTCATTCTTACATCCCACCCTCCTTCCCCCAGCCTTTGGCTCCTGGAGGACAGAGAGGATTTATTTGGCGTCTAATATTCTTTGACCCTCTTCTTGGCTTGTAAAGTAGTAAAACTTTTATATGTGTATATTAGTATACCAGCAAACAATATCTGGGGAATTTACTAGAGCATCATGGAATAGGGTGCAAGCCACGAGCTAGTTGAAGACCTCAAGCATTTGTAAACAGCCGAGTCAGACCAGAGGATCGGTTCCAAACCCAACCAGTACAGAATGAAGGTGAGATGAACAACACCCATGGAACGTTATGGTGAGTACATAACTTTTTTTGTCTTAATCCGGTTAATTTTTTCCTTGACATGGATGGTGCAGAGTTCCTTTTTTCTTCTTCCCTTCCTCAGAATGCTTCTTTTGTAGGAAACCTGTAAAGTGTATTGGTCATGTTCTGCGGGAGCTGTAAGTAACAAATCCTTGAATTTGGATACAACTTAATTAACCATAAACCATACCAAGTTATACAATTTTTGATGCAAAAAGTATGATGTTAAGTTGTCTATCTCGCTTTCATTTTTGCTGGTTGGGTTCGGAGCTGATCCTCGGCTCCGACTCAGTCATCTCCGAAAGCCTGAGAGCTGTTTACTGGCTCGAGGCTACCCCATATCCCATGATGCCTGGCGTTAGCTACCCAGATTTTGTTTGCCGCTTCAGACTGTGAGGTTGTCTTACTGGCTCAGGCTTGTATACTTTATTGTATTTTTTCTAAATTTACTACAACTTTTTCTTGTTAGTGTACCTAATTTTAATATTTTCCAAGCTAGATTCCCTAAATAGCCTTTATCCTTCTTGTTTTTCTTAAAAACTTGTTTTAGTTAGAGAGTTTTCCCCACCCCTCCCCCTCCCTTCCTTTAGTGGTAGCCGTTTAAGTTAGAGGCTAACCCTTTTTTCTTGTATTTCTCTAGTTAAAAAAAAAAAAAATATATATATATATATATATATATATATATATATATATATATATATATATGGGTCTAGGTTATAACGTCGACAGATGGGAAGACCGACAGCGAAATCACCGACGCGAGAAGATCGACGGATGAAAACACCAACGCGGAGAACACCGAGATGGGGAAAGGATGTGTAAGTATGCGGTAGTGACGGACGTTAGGGTGCGAGTAAGGTAAGTGTGCGATGTTGGCGGTCTGTAGGGGTAGGGGTGGGTTAAGTGAGTTAGGGTTAGGGCTCGAGTTAAGTAAGGGTGCAGTAGTGAATGTTTTGGGTTAGGGGCGGGTTAAGTGAGTTAGGGTTAGGGCTCGAGTTAAGTAAGGGTGCAGTAGTGACTTTGTTTGGGTTAGGGGCGGGTTAAGTGAGTTAGGGTCAGGGAGCGGGTTAGGTTAGTGTGCGATAGTGACGGACCTTAGGGTTAGGGTTTCGGTTAAGGTAGTGGATAGTTGTGTATGTAAGGTTTAGTGTTTGTTTGTTAGGATTTAGGTGTGCTTGTGTTGTGTGTGTGGTTTTTGTCAGGGAATTTGTTTTGTTTATTGGTTGTTGTGATGATGTGTTGAGTGTGTGTGGTGTCGTGTTTGTGAGCTGTCGATGATGTGGTGTCGGTGATGTCGTTGTCGATGTTGTGTGCTGTCGGTGTTATAACCTAGAACCATATATATATATATATATATATATATATATATATATATATATAGTATAGATTGTTTTTTGTGTAGTGTCACTAGTAGTAGATTTACTTAGTTTGTTTTTAGTGTGTTAGCTGTATAGTTTAGTTTGTTATACCTGCGAACTACTTTTTTGCTTGTGTGTGTGTCCGTGTTTTCTCCTTGGTGTGTGTGTGTGTGTGTGTGTGTGTGTGTGTGTGTGTGTGTGTGTGTGTGTGTGTGTGTGTGTGATATCATGTCCAAGGATACAAAGGTGTCCGGATTCAAGAAGTGTGACTCATGCTGTCAGAAGATGTTTCTGACAGATGGTCACACTTCTTGTGTCTACTGTCTGGGCGCAGTGCACCTGCAGGACTCTTGTTCAGTCTGTCATGCCTTCAGCCCAAGGGTCCTGCAGGAGTACAAAAATAAGTTAATCCTTAGGGGTTTGCTTAAGCCACAGGATTCACCGGCTAAGGCTCAGCCTTCGAAATCCTCTAAGCCACCCAAGTCTTCAGCTCCAAGTACTGACTGTCGTTGGGTGAAACACCACCATCCGCCTTGGCTCCGGCCGGAGCAGATGTGCTTCCCTCACAGTCGGCTCCAACACGTACCTCGGAGCCGTCCGTGAGTCAAAAAAGATCTAGGTCTCCCTCCTTGGAGTCGATGCGCTCGGCTCCACGGTCACCTCTGCTCCAATTGGAGCGCAGCCATAAGTCCTCCCACTCCTCTCGGTCCTCCAGACTTTCTGATCATGATTTGGAGAGAGTGATAAGCAGGTTGCTGAAATCGCAGACCCTAGCAAAAATGTTGTCCAGCCCCCCTCATCAGGTGTGGGCTCCATCCACTTCTGCAAATATTCCTCCTCTGACTCCTCCAATGAGTTCGGAGCCGGAGTTCATTAGGGTTCGAGTCGTGGAACCGTCGGCTCAGATACCTTCTCCTTCGGTTCCGTCGTTGGCTCCGATCCCATCCTTGGTTCCGTCCTTGGAGGGATCTGGGCGCCGGGACTCCCTCGTCAGCTCCGACGGGGCGAGTGGCATCGGACCCTTGTCTGACCCCGCTCTCCCTCTCGGAGCTTCGGCTCTGGTGAGCTCGGCTCCCACATCGGCTTCGGAGCCATACCCCTCGGTGCGGAGAGGGATTCCAATTTCTTCGAAACCAGAGTCTTCTCTGCGTCCGGGTAGGGACGCCTTCGAGGTCATGAAGAGTGTACTGGCTCCTGAGCCAGTCCCATGATCAACCCGATCGGCTCCTCCCCCGATGGTGCCTGCGCCTGTCTCTGCCCCTCCTCCTGACCCCAAGCGTGGGGAATCAGCGCTCCAGGGCACTACATTGGGTGTTTCTTCCTCTTCCGAGGCCTCCCCTGATCACTCAGAGGAGCCACCTCATAAGAGGAAGCATGTTGACTCCCCTGAGTCTGTCACATCAGATACTGACTTAGAGGATTCGGAAGGGTCCCCGAGATCCCCCTCTGAAGATGTCTCCTTTTCAGACATCCTTGAAGTCCTTAAGCAGAGGGGGAACTGGAATACCCTAGCCCCTTCCGAGGATGAGTCTGTATTTCTGGACGTGTTTGGTTCCCGATCCTCCAACCTCCTGGGTGTCTCCGCCTTTCGACCCACTTATGTCTGTGGTGGCTTGGAAGGCGTGGTCAGCTCCAGACACAGTGGAACCATCCCCCAGGAGACCTGCTAAATTTATAACTGCACCTCAGGACAAACAGTTTTTATCTAGGGGCGTACCTGTTGATGCCATGGTGGTAGCAGCAGCCACAAAGAAGGAGTTGGCAGAAACTTTGTCATCTGTCCATCCTCCTAACAAGGAGTCTAGGACTATGGACAGATATGGGAAGTGAATGTTTGCTTCAGCGACCTTCTCTATGAAGTCTCTAAATTATCTGTGCCATTTCACCCACCTACAGAGGGATCTCCTTAAAGAGCTTGGAGATACCCTTCAAGATCCATCAGCTGCGGGGGCTCAAGCTAAGGTGGCCTCCCAGCTGGTGACTCTGAATTCAGTTGTTAACTCCTCCATGAGGCTCATTTCTTATGCAGCCGATGGTGCGAGTAGAGCCGCAGGCACAGGCGTCGCCTTTAGGAGGCATTCATGGATGCGGCTATGTAATTTCGCAGAACCCTTCAGGGCATCTTTCACCAATACCCCCTTTGATGGATCCACTGTCTTTGGACCACAGGTGAAGGACACACTTACCAGGTGTGAACAGGAAGGCAAGACTCTCTCTACCGTGGGAGTCCATTTTTCCACTCCTTCCCGACCATACCCCAAGGGTTAGAAGAGTGCAAAAATGTGGTTACGTAAATCCCAGGGAGCCTTGCCTGACACACGTGGTGTGTTCCCCTCTAGGGGCAGAGGAGGGAACAATAACAGACACCACCCTCTTGGCAGGGGGGTCCACAGAACCAGGGCAGCAAAGAATCCTTTTCATCATGTCTGAAGGGTTGCCCGGCTGCCCGCCTCTGGAGGCAGTCGGGGGAAGACTTTCGCTGTACCCCAAAGCCTGGCAGAACCTAACTCAAGACAAATGGGTACAATCAATCATATCCGGAGGTTACAAAATTCCCTTTGTTCAACCCCCATTATCGTCAAACAAGTCCCTTCCAGATGTTCCACCCAGTCTAAGGGACCAAGTAGCCAAAGAAATTTCAAAGCTGCTACACAAAAGGGTCATCCAGGAAGTCCCAGCAGACCAGATCGGATCCGGAACTTACTCAAGGTTCTTTTTGGTACCAAAAAAGACGGGACTGGAGACCCATTCTGGATCTCAGCAGACTAAACAGGTCTGTACAAAGAACCAAGTTTCGGATGGTCACGCTACAGTCCATTCTACCCTTCCTGGGTCAGGACAATTGTGCTCTATAGATCTTCAGATGCGTACTACCACATCAAAATGCACAGGCGCTCCAGAAGATTCCTTCGCTTCTGGCTGGGAGCCAGTCATTATCAGTTCCGAGCTCTGCCCTTCGGTCTCACCACAGCCCCCATGGTGTTCACCAAATGCATGGCAGTGGTTACGGCTCACCTGAGGCATCAGGGATTCCAGGTGTTTCCATATCTAGATGACTGGCTCCTCACTGCTTCCACCAGGCATCACCTCCTTCAAGCCAGGGATTACACTATCAAAACTTGCTCCAGGTTAGGTATCGCAATAAATTTTGAAAAATCTGCATTGTTGCCCTGTCAGCATATCACTTATATAGGCGCAAATCTAAATACCAGGAACTTTTTTGCGAACCTTCCACCAGACGGGGTTTCACTAATTCGCCAACAAGTACAGACTTTATTAACATGCAAAATGATTCAATTCAGGTTCGTCCTCCAAACACTGGGTTCCATGGCATCAGCAATTCTTCTTGTCCCCCTGACCTGCTTTCACGAGTATCCTCCAGTGGCTTCTATTCACACAGTGGTCCTTCCAACAGCTTCCCATGTCTCACAAGATTATGATCACAGAAGCATGCAAGAAACACCTCGCTTGGTGGATGGTCTCCCCATCAGTGGCTCGGGGCAAATCATTTGTGCTATCCCCTCTGGTTGCCACAGTGACCACGGACACCTCCCTGATTGGGGGGGGGCATTATCAGGGCAGGACAGTCCAAGGCACCTGGCAACCTCACGAGTACCATTTGCATATAAATGTCTTGGAGATGAGAGCCGTGCTTTTAGCGTTGCAAGCCCTTCAGGACTCTCTCCCTCCCGGGACCATTGCAATCCAAATGGACAACATGTCAGTGGTGTGGTACTTCAACAAGCCGGGCGGAACCAGATCCTATCCTCTGTCGAGAAGCACTCAGACTCTGGCAGTGAGCGATCTCTTCCCAACATTTTCTGATAACGCATATCCCTGGGAGTTCCAACGTCATCACAGACAGGCTCAGCAGAGCAATTCTCATGCCCCAAGAGTGGTCTCTGAATCAGGTAATTGCGGAACAAATCTTTCGCAAATGGGGTCAGCCTTGCTGCGACCTGTTTGCCACACCTTTCAACAGCAAGTGCAGCAATTTCTTCTCCCTTCTTCCACTTCCCAACCATTCCCCCAGAGGCGCTCTAGTCCACGATTGGCCTCAGGGACTTCTTTACGCCTTTCCTCCGTTTCCCCTAATACCCAAACTCATACAGAGAGCAACTGCGTTGGGTTGCAAAATGATCCTCATTGCCCCTTACTGGCCTCAACAGATATGGTTCCCATTCCTGCATCATTATCTTCTTGAGCAGCCTTGAATTCTGGATCCTATTCCAGATCTACTGATTCATCAATCAGGCAGACTGCATCGATCCCTTCAAACACTCCAGCTCACAGCTTGGTTGCTCCATTTTCAACCTTAGCCAGGCTTCCTAATATTTCCTCCTCTGTACGGGAAATTCTCATCGCACAAATCCACAACTAGGAAAACTTATGCTAGCAAGTGGAAACATTTTTCTTGCTGGGCAGAGGCTAAGAATATAGATCCCTTTTCAGCCCCTGTCCATGAGATTCTGGAATTTTTAGCGGAACTCTTTCATTCGGGTTCCACTTCTGCTAAAGTCAGGGTTCAGTTAGCTGCCATTTCGAATTTTCACATTGGGTTGTCTTCTAATAACATCATGTCTCATAAGCTGTGTAAAGCCTTCCTCAAAGGAACTACTCTGCTTAGGCCTCCAGTGAGGGATCCCCCACCTCCGTGGGATCTAAACTTGGTGCTAGCTTCCCTAATCTTGCCACCTTTTGAACCTGCAGCATCTTGCTCCATTAAGTTTTTATCCTGGAAGACTCTTTCTAGTAGCCATTACTTCTGCCAGACGTGTTTCAGAACTTCAGGCTCTATGTACTCGTTCCCCTTATTTAGTTTTCCATAACGATAGGGTCTCTCTAAGGGACCAATCATTCATTCCTTCCTAAGGTCTGTACAGAAAATAATTTGAATCAGTCCATAGAACTTCCTGTGTTTTTTCCTAATCACACCAATAACGCAGAATATAAATTGCACCAGTTTGATGTTGCAGACAGCTGCGTTTTTATTTGCAAAGGACAAAGGACATCAGGAAATCCGACCAACTCTTCATTTCCTATGCTGAGGGCAGACTGGGCCTTTCGGTCTTAAAGGTAACATTATCTAGGTGGTTGTCTCACATCATTTCATTCATTTACCAGCTGAGGAACGAAAAATTATCTACCAAACCTAAAGGCCACTCTACTAGGGCACTGGCTACCTCTGTGGTCTTCCAATCTAGGTCACCCATGGAATCTATCTGTGCAGCTGCTACATGGGCTAATCCACATACCTTCATTTCTCATTACAAATTAAACATTGCTTCCAGGAACAGGGCAAATTTTTGTTCCACTGTTCTGAAGAGTCTGTTCCATTGAGCCACCCAGGATAGTAGGTGCTAGGGAAGCTGTCCCAACCAGCAAGAATGAAGGCGAGATAGACAACTTAACATAAAGAAGTTATGTACCTACCTTTAACGTTCCATGTTAGTTGTCTTCTTCTCGCCTCCTTTCTTGCATCCCACCCTCCATCCCCCTATCTTAGTGGATCGAGAGGAGCTTCTTTATTCAGATTTCATTGGCTGAACCTTCTCTGGTTGTCTTTCTGCTTAGATAGCTTCATAGTTAGGTCTAAGGGGCTACTAGGGCAGAATTCTTCCTTAGTTATGTCTGGAATAGCTTTTTCAAATGAGATCTGGGTAGCTAACGCCAGGCATCATGGAATATGGGGTAGCCTTGAGCCAGTAAACAGCTCTCGAGCTTTTGGAGATGGCCATGTCTGAGCCAAGGATCGGCTCCGAACCCAACCAGCAAGAAAGAAGGCGAGAAGAAGGCAACTAACATGGAACGTTATGGTAGGTACTTAACTTCTTTTTTCCTTTTATTTTTAAGGACAGCCCCTTGAAAATCTCTGCCATGATATCATGAAATACTGAACACACAATGCTTCACTTCCTGACTAAGGCTATTGTATTTCCATGCTAATTGCATTGAGGAATTTCTTGCTTGCTAGAAAGTCTAGTTGCGAGCTAGAAATTGTAGGTGGAACACCTTGCCCTGAAAATTAACATATGTAAAGATATGAAACTACAATGCAATAAAAAAACTGCTCTTCTAAAGAAATAAGTTTGTGATTGTCCATAATTCCATAATACATTGCAGTTGCCTATAAATAATTTTCCAATGCCTTCCATGGCATCATCTCATGGGTGTGATTGAGAAAAACTGAGTAGACCGTAAAACTAAACAAAAAGTCAGACACCACACACTAATCTTCATTTCTTCAAAAATTTTTTTTTTTTGCAAAACTACTTGTTACTTTTAACATGAGGGAGTATAATTGGGAATGAAAATAATTGCAAAACAAACATGCCTCAAAACATGACCAATGCGCTTTAACTTCTTAGAGGACCATTTGTCCTGTCTCCAGTTGAGGCGTTTACTGTTTGAAGAGTGATCAGCTAAACATCACACCATACTTCCCTCTATTCAAACTTTTGAAGCATTTTTTAATGAAGTTGCCCTAGACCCAGATTCTTATCCTCCAGCTCTTTAAAATCTTCATTGGTTCTGTAAAGAAGCATGTGGAGTTGAAATGTCTATATAAAAACGTGGTTACAGACACAACAGTAGAAAGATTGTAAACTGTGATCCATTTCTGAGAACACTTCCAGTCAATAAGAGCATTAGTTCTGCTTATGCAGTTCTAGGGTAAGGGCTGTTAATTAGACCCACTTAACATAGTAGTAGAATGATATTCCCAGGCAGGTAGACATATTTGTTAAAACTGAGTTTGTTACTTTTTTAAGGGAGAAGATATTTTAAGATGTGTGAGTTCCAATACATACAGCAACAAAGCTAAGTGAAAATTTTTCATTTCTTGATCTGTTTTAAGTTCATTTTAACAGACTGTATCTGCTTTAGATAAGGTCTTTAAGCCTATGTTAGTAATTGCAATAAAATTGCATTTAATTTTGCCATTTTAGTGGTCTAATTGTTGGTATTAAATCCTAGTTTATTTCTTCTGTAGCGAGAAACAGGTTTTTTGCAGGTCTCATATTTGCATTAATACAGTTCAGGCCAGTCAGAGTTAAGTGTCTGAAAAAGTTTGTTTTAGACAAATTTAAGCTTTGTAATACAATACTGTGTATGTGGGCTTAGACTGCTTTAGGCAGATAGTGCCTCTAGCAAATCAACTCCAAACCTCATAGGCACAACTCCCTCTACAGCCCGCATTAATAAGCTCTTGGAATCATGGATTTCCCCTTTCCAAGTGTTTCTGTATGCAGCCTGGTTGAAATAAGCATCCTGAATTGTCACAAGTTTACTGAAAAACACTTGCTACTTAAACCCAGTGGATATAGTGTGTATGAGAGATGGAGTTTTACAGTCTTATTGGTGTCAAAGCCCTCACATGAAGCTATAACAAATAACAAGTAGGTTGTCAGTAAGTGCACACCGCTCAGGCCAAACACACAGACTTTTTATTATGCTAAGGCTCTTAAAAGTAACCTATCTAAACCCAAAAAGGTCTCTTTTAAAGTAACCTAAGAAACAAGTACCACAAGTTGCCTCAAATGCATATCACAGACAGCACCTGGCATGAAACATACATCAATCAGTCATACTGACTGAGCTAAAAAGCCCATAAGGCAAACCTCAGTCCAGTCCAATATCCTAGTTGTAGATGACTGCTCAGTGAACTACACTGATGCACCACTTAGCAGGGTGTGAATAGAGAGGGGTCATGGTCAGTTGCCTATCAGTTGTCATGATTTCCACATTACACGAGCATTCAAGCCCTTGCACAACAAGTACACACATGTCACAGTCCTAGTACATGGGGGTATATATGAATTGAGATATACATGCCTGGACTATATGAAGAGAGAGATAAAGCTCTTAGAATGCATGTCAGAGGCTATTATGAACCTAGTCATGAGCAGCACTTTACCTTTGCTAAAACTGATGCCACAATAAGAACAAAAGATTAGTGTTTACAACAATTGGCTCAACTTCTGGTGCCATTAAGGGGGGGGGGGGCACCAGTAATGTGTGTGTGTGTGTGTGTATATGTAATGTAATATATATATATATATATATATATATATATATATATATATATATATATATATATATATATATATAAAATTAGCCTGAGATGGCGGATGAGCTGCACCTCTCCATCAAGGCTTTTGTATATTGGCTAAATCCTTGTTGACCCCAATACTGCCCTTTTTAGGCAATGCAGTCTTCTAAAGCTTTCAGCATAATAAAACAAAATAGGGATAACATTAAGGTATTGCTGCTGAATGCTGGAACCCTTAAATGACAACTACGGTATAATTGAAACCTTTGCTTCTTTCTGTTGTATTTTCCCCCATGTATACATCTGACCACTCATATTAATGATTTTGGCAATCAGATGCATTAATTTTCAAGTTTTATATCATTAATATTGTACTGCTGTTAGAACTAGCCATATCTTGAGTATTGCATGTTTGCAGAACTCAGACAAGTCGCCCATCAGTTTTCAAGCACTGCAGCTTGAAAACACGCCCTCCAAAATCTTTTTGCCCATGGAATGTCCTCTTTACAATTAGGAATGCCTTCTTTTAAAATATGCATGCTTTACTGCAGTTCACCCTGCCTTCTTCGGTCCATAAAATGCTTTTGTCCAAGAGCAGGGACTTTTTTTTTTCAGTGATCAGTTTCTGTATGTCACTGTTTGCACAAAGGGAGTGCACAGCAATTCCTCTCATTCTCATGGCTATTCAATTTTAAAGACTTATAACTCAGCACAGCTCCTCGTGGTATCCAGCAGAGTTCCTAGAGCAGCAGAGACCAGAAAAGACAACTTTCCAGATTCTAAGTATTTTTTTTCTGCATTTTCGACCTTTTGTGCCTTCCGACGACTGTTTCTGCCTATTTTATAGAGTTATTACCTGTTTTTCCTGTTTTTAAAAGCTTGAATTGTTTGTTGCACTTCCTAGTTTGTTTGCTTAAAAGTTAAACTACAGGCTAATACACTCAATTGTACTAGCTTTTGATAGCATTTAATCGAAAAGCATAGCATTTATTGTGTTTTCTGTCCAATCTGTGTAAAATAAAACTTGAAAAAAACAAAAAAAATATTCTTGTTTTCCATACTTTCCTGAATAGTTTGTTCCATTGATCAGATTTTGCTAATCCCTGGGCTTTGTCTTGGTTCCTGTACTTCTCCATTTTCCTTGTTTGGTCAGGGGGAAGTTTCTTTGCTCACCAGTGAGAGTGGGGAGTACTGAGCTGCCTGTTTGTCCTCAGAGGAGTGGTTTAAGACAGTAACTTGTAGTTCATTGGCAATTTTGGGTCATTTCCTGCCTTTTCCAGCCCTCTGCTATAAAGCACGCTTTAGCGCGGAGTTGCCACAGGAGCACACAAGAGCAGCGGCGGTTAATCAAGGTTAAACTATTCGGGCTACCTAAAGTCCACTCTTCATTTTTTCCCTTAGAACAGCTCCTCTTGAACTGTACTGCTAATCTAACTAGCCTATTCTATAACTAAAAAGTTCAGCTCTACTTGATTCCTAAGTAGACTATTCTGTATCTGTAAAGCCTAGCACTTGCTCCTAAAGTACTTTTTACTCTGATATAGCACTTTTTATTATACATAGTACCCCACCAGCCTAAAAACACCACATCCCCCGAAGTCTTTTTCAAACTCATCTACATAAAGTTTTTGTCTAGTCCTAGCATGTCGAGGGATCAGTTGCTAGTATCCTCTCCTGCTCAGCTGGTGAAGCTGGGAATATTGAGGCAATGTTACAATTGCCTCATGTGCACAGACAACCCTCTCCTTCTCCCACAAAACACAAATACATGCGAGAGATGCAACTATATAGCCAAACTGGAGGCTGAGCTCTCTCAACATAGGACTGGCAAGACCCGACAGGAGGAGAAGGTAACCACACACACCACAAACCCAGTCTCACATAGCACGATCACAACTTCAGATCATACACATAAACACACAAAGACATACTCGGAGGCTCTGATCAAAAATCTACCAAAACAGCAGAGGCCACCAAAGCAGACACCCAAACAACTGCCTCCACAGGGCACAGCACATGCAACACATAGACCTCAGAGTCAGTGTGACAAACAGTCACAGCCCTTAAGGCCAAACACAAAGCCAGACACACTCGTCATAGGTGACTCCATAGTCAGACACACTGACGTCCCGCTCACCAGATTGAGTAAGGAGAGGGTCACAGTAAGCTGCCTATCGGGCGCTAGAATCCGCCACATAACGCAAGCACTCAGGTCACTAAACTGCAGGTACAAGTATGACTCAGTCATTGTCCATGCTGGTGTGAACGACCTGAGACGTACCTCCCTGGACTACATGAAAAGAGACATAGAGGAGCTCTCTGATTATGTAGCCCAGGCAGGTATGACCCTGACCTTGAGCAGTATCCTACCTTCACCAAGAATGATGCCACAATACAGAGACAAGATGATCAGCTTTAATAATTGGCTTAAACTATGGTGTCATTCAAAGGGGATCCAATGTCTGTCTGCCTGGGATGACATGCTGGACAAGCCACGCTGCTTCGCAAGGGACGGCTTGCACCTGTCACCCCTGGGCTTCCGGATTTTGGCAAAGGCTCTTGCCACCCCCATTGTGCCTTTTTTAGGCAAGGCTCAAATTCTAAACCTACCACCCTAGAACACAAAAAAGGAAAAAAACTAAGGGTAATGCTGCTCAGTGCCAGAAGTCTCAACCTCAAGATGCACGCACTCGAAGCCCTTCTCAGTATGGAGAACATTGATGTCTGTGCTGTGACTGAAACCTGGTTCAAGGCTCCTGAAAGCACCCCGGCACTATCAGGTTTTTCCTCATATCACGCGTTCCGGCCCCAAAATCCGGACAACACCAAGAAAGGAGGGGGGTGTCCATATTCATCAAGGACACCCTCACCTCAAGGTTGGTGGCAACGCACGATGCATCGGAGACCATCCAGGTGCAGTTAACCGTAGGCAAGACTGCTCTGCAGTTTGTAGCATGTTACAGGCCACCCTCTCAAACTCAGGAACCTCACACAGCTTTCCTGAAAACACTGGAGGGGATAAATGTATCTCCAAACACCATCATACTGGGTGATTTCAATTATCCAAATATAGACTGGGATCACTACTCAAGCCCCAACACTCTAGCCCAAAGGTTCCTAGAGTTCATAAACTCAAATGCCATGGAACAACTAGTCACCATCCCCACAAGAGGAGAAAACATATTAGATCTCATCATCACGAACATGGAGCCACAATGTTCAACACCAGAAGTATACCCATCATTGGTGAGATCAGATCATAAACTAATCTCACTGGAAGTCCACATCCCGCCCCCACCCCAGATAAAAAAGACCACAGTGAAGAACTTCTCAAAAGCCGACTTCACACTTCTAAAGACTGGTGTGGTCTCTTTCAAGGCCCCCGAGCCAGCGGAAACCATTACTCAAACCGCTGAATCACTTACAGATGCCTTCTACCAGCACCTCCAGGACTGCATGAATCAGGCAATCCCAAACAAAACAAAGACTCTTTGTACCAAAGGCAAGCGTCCAGTCTGGTGGACCCCAGCCATAAACAAGCTCTACAACAAAAGGTGGAAGCTACTACAAGATAGAGCAAAATCCGTAAAAGGGAAGACACCCTTGATCATCATAAGTAAAAAACTGAGATCTCTCATAAAATCATCCAAGGCAAATTTTGAGAGAAAAATCGCTAAGGACTCAAAAGACAATCATAAGGCCTTTTTTAGCTATGTTAGAAACCTGGGAGGAAACTCCCAGATATGCTCAGAATTAGTTCAAAATGATGTAAAATCACTGAACCTACAGACATTGTCAACATACTGGCTGACAGGTTCAGTGCAAATTCCCCCCCCCCCCCAAAAGGAGAGATAATCTATACCAGAGGATTGTAGCCCCCCAAACATCTCAAATGCTCAGGTGAGAACTGCTCTCTCCAAGGCGAAAAACACAGCATCCATGGGACCAGATGGTGTACCCAGTTGCGTGCTCCACAAACTCAATGAGGAATTAAACCCGCAGTTAGGGCAGCTGTTTAATCTTAGCCTCACCTCAGGATACGTACCCAAGGAGTGGCGTACGGCAACGGTGGTCCCACTTCACAAAGGAGGTGCCTCCACCGACCCCGGAAACTACCGTCCCATCAGCTTGACAAGCCTGGTCTGCAAAGCTATGGAGAGGATCATAATGGAACTCATAAATAAAGACATAGGGGGCTTGCAGACTTTGGATCCAACCCAGTTTGGCTTTGTCAAGGGCAGATCATGCCTCTTAAACTTGGTTGACTTTTTCGAAACAGTCACCAAGGCCATTGACGAGGGCAAGGCAGTCCACACAGCCTACCTTGACCTGGCAAAGGCTTTCGACACAATACCCCACTCAGGTATCATTGAAAAACTCACCAGCTTAAATGTAAACCCATACGTCACAAGATGGGTTGCAAACTGGCTAAGCGACAGAACCCACAGGGTCAGAGTTGCTGGCGCCATGTCAGACTCCAAGCCTGTCACAAGTGGTGTCCCACAGGGCTCAGTCCTGGGCCCACTTTTGTTCGGCATTTACTTTTCAGAAGTACAAGCAAGCACAGGAGGATTATGGCTGACAGTTTGCAGATGACTGCAAACTGGGCACCATAGTTGAAAATCCATCTGACACAGACATCCTTCAGAAGGGTCTCATAGAAACGGATAACTGGTGCCAGAGCCATGGCCTAAAGTTAAACGCCAAAAAATGCATAGTCATACCCTTCGGGAAAAACAAGGTTACCCCTAGTTACCATATAGGTGGCAATCCACAAAGCACAGAAGAGGTTATCAGGGATCTGGGGACCCAGGTTGACAGTAACCTTTCGTTTGACACTCACGTTGCCAAAGTAGTTAGGAAGACCTTCTACATTGCCCACCTGATCATGAAGGGATTCACATCTAGATCAAGGGAGGTCATCGTTCCCCTGTACTCATCACTCATCAGACCAATGATTGAGTACAATGCCCCATTCGGAATGTATCTGACCCGACACCTGCAGCAATTGGAAAGGCCCCAAAAGTTCCTTACCAAAAGGATAAAGGGTCTCAAAAATATGTCTTATGCTGCCCGACTGAAGGAACTCCAGCTCTATTCAGTCGCTTACCGTCTGCTCAGAGGTGACCTATGCCTGACATACAAGGCCATGTCCAACCCGGAATTAATGAACATGCTTCACCTCAAAAGATCTAAATCTATCAGAACTACAAGGGCAAGAGACTTAAACCTCAACACGGCTATTAATAGGGCGTGCTGGACAGACAGATTCATCACCCAGAGACTCCCTATGCTGTGGAACAAAATCCCGGTACATGTGAGGCAGAGCACCTCGCTGGCTTTGTTCAAGAGAAATCTTGACCAATGGATGGGAGATCGCAGGTATACCCCAGGGATAACCTCAGTGCCACTGCTTGACAGAGGCACAGCAAAATAATGGGCATAGTATCCTTCAAACTAAAGGGGTGGCGAAAGCCACAAAACTCTGGTCTAGGCTTATAAATGCCCTAGGGCAGATAGCCTAGTATGAACCTATGAAACCTATGTTATAGTAAATGTTGCCATTATTGATGATAAATGTTAGGAGTTTGCTTGGATCATGCTACTTTTAACATGGGCTGAAAGACTTAGAATTAAATGGTTTTGAATGTTTGCGTAGTCTGGTCTAATCAGCATTCAGTAAATGCTGTAATTGGCAGTCTTTTTAATTTTTATTCCTCCAGTTCCAGGCATATACCTACTGTTTTCTGCTGAAGTTCGAGTTGCCAAATGAAGAATCTTGAAGCAGGTTTTTGCAGCTTGAAGCACATACACTAAATATATCGCACCTGATTTACTGAGTGAGTAAATGAAGTCTGTGTGAAGCTTACGTTGAAAGCACTCAGTGAATTATATCGGATATATTTGCTTCATGCTTGCACTCTTGTTACAGCTAGCTGTTTTGACAGAGTTCAGCTTTCATTTATTGATTCCTTGATCTTTCACTGAGACTTTCTTTTTGAAGTTCCAATAATGTGTTTATTAGCAGAGTCAGCAGTGGAAATACTTAGTCATGTTTATGCTTGATGTTCATAGGTAGGTACTGGGCTATTTGCCCGAGGGCATTTTTAAGCCTAGCCAGAGTGTGTTGGCTTTCACCGCCCCATTAATTAATTAACTGAGCCTCTGTCAAGCAGAGCCAATGAAGTGATCCCAGGGGTGTATTTTCTGTTACCCATCCACTCGTCAAGGCTTTTCTTGAAGGGTGTTAGTGAGGGACTCTGCCTAATGTAGTTAGGAATTTTGTTTCAAAGCATGGGGAGTCTCTGTGACAGGAATCTATCCCTGCAGCATGTTCTATTTATTGTTGTGGCAAGGTTTAGCTCACTAGAGCGCGTGGCTCGCAGTGACTTGGATTTCTTTAGGTGGAGCATGTCCATCAATTCTGAGTTGGACATGGCTTTGTAAGTCAGGCAGTGATCACCTCTGAGTAAGCGATATGCCACTGAGTACAGCTGGAGTTTTTTCAGTCTGGTTGCATAGGACATATGTTTGAGGCCAGTAATCCTCTTGGTGAGGTGCTTTTGTGGTCTTTCCAGCTGTTGGAAGTGTCTTGTGAGGTACATCCCAAATGGGGCAGTGTACTCTATGATGGGTCTGATGAGTGATGGGTAGAGGGGCACTATAACCTCTTTATTTCTAGATGTTCTTCATGTTTCACTGTTGCAGTCATCACATTTGGGTTATCTGCTTGCAGGTAGCCCTCAGGTGGCCTGATTATCAAAGTCTTGGGTCCTGCGTCGGTTGCTATCTCATCTTCCAGAGCGTTAGGTAATCAGGGGGTGTAACGCATGCAGCAGACGCCATTACATCAGTCTTTCTTGATGTGCAGTGCCCAAAGCAAAAGCAGTTTGCAAGTGCCGGTCGGCCGCCTCCTGAAATTTTTGTTCTACAGTTTCAGATCCAAAGTCTTCAAAAAAGCTAAGTACCCCGTTGGGGAAACTTTTCCTTTCTTTAAATCGATGTCAGTAAAAGTTAACAATTGTATTTCTTGTGGAAAGCAAATACCTCATAAAGATTTTCATTCGTACTGCTTTCCTTGCTTAGGCCCAGACCACGACATCCCTCGCTGTCAGTTTTGTGTCTTATTCAAACCTCGAACTGTTCGTCGTCCGTTCATTTTCGCATCTAAATATTTTGGTACTCGGTTCAATTATTCAGAAATGGCTTCGGTAAGCCCCCTGACTACTGACATTCCGAAAAAACGCAAAGATAAAAAGAGAAGGCTGCACATGTCCAAAGCTGCCGACGACGCTTCAGTTAAGCTAGTCGCCAGTTCGCTGGTACTCAGTGAGGTGCTTTCACAGCCCCCGATTCCAGCTACTTCAGATTTTCAGGCCTCTACTGAGACCCATTCAGAGTCTGGTATACCGTGAGATGCTTCAACTGTGGAACCTGCAGATGTCTCTACCTTGGATGGGTCCAGAGCCGCTGTGTAGACACCGGCTTCTGAGGGTGTATTCAGGCCTACTGACTTGCATATTAAACTGACGCCATCTTCTTCTTCAAGGCCTAAATCTCGATCCACGACTAGATGACCGATGCCCCGACTGCATGGTCAGGCCCCTATGCCTAAAAAACAAATAAGAATGGCTGAAGACCTTACTACTCTAATCAGGGGAAGCCACTCTTCTCCCTCTGAGACCTAGAACTGATTTTCCTTCTGCTTCTTCTGATCAGAATTCTGAAATTTCTTTTTTTTCTGATGACCAAGAGTTGCCCTTATCTACTTATGAGGATTCTGATGCAGATCACTCCATTCCCTCTACTTCCCCTCCAGAGGATTTCTCTTTTGGTGAAACTTGGCATACTCTTAGGGAGCGTTTCCACTGGGAAAGTCAGGATTACTCTGACTCTGAAAAGAGGCTTAGGGAATTCTTACTCCTACCTCAACACAGGCCTTTAGCTATCCCTCCTGTACTGGACATTGTAGATGCCTTCTTGGAATCTAGCCTGGACCCTGACACTTTACCCTCGGCCCCCAGAAAACCTGACAGGTATTACAGAGTACCTGACTCTCACAAGTTCCTCTTTAAGAATCCTACTGCGGATCCTGAGACCACTTCACAGGGACCCAAAAGCATTAAGGCTACTACTGCCAAAAAACCCTACTCCCTCTGATAGAGATTCCAGGGCCCTGGACAGATGAGATAAGAAGGTTTGCACTTCTGCAACTTCAGCCATTAGGGCCTTAAACTGCTAGTTTCATTTGTTAAAGTATCAGCAGCATATTATTGGATTGCTTAAACAGAAAATGATGTTGATTCCTGACTGTGCTGAAAACAAAGAATTACAGGATTTAATACATTCTGCTGAGCAAGTTGGAAAGCATACTTTGCAATGTGGTTTTGATTCATTAGAGGCATCTTGCAGGGCTGCTGTCACTGGGTCTGTACTTAGAAGGCATGCTTGGCTTAAGGAGCAAACTTTGCCAGATCATGTTAAAGCTAAATTACTGGATGTTCCCTTAAACTAAGACCGCCTGGCAACCAAGCAGAAGAAGTACTTAAAAAGATGGAGGAAAAAGCTAAATCTATGCAAACTGTTAAAGATTTCCTGCAAGTACAGCCTCCCAGATTTAGTAGGCACTGGCCTTCTAAGAATTGGTCCTTTCCTGCCTCTTCTAGGCCTTCTCAGTCCAAACCCAGAGCCAGCAAACCACCCAGGCCTTAGTCTCAAGGTACTCAGAGGCATAAGCAGTGGGGGGCTCCCACTTCCAAAGCTGGAAGTAGTAAGACACCCCCCTATGGTAAACTGTCACAATGACTTAACTTTAAACCTTCCAAGCCCTTGCTCAACTGACTGTTCCTTCAGGGGGAAAGATCGCCCTGCATGCAAAAAACTGGGTGCTCATTACCCAAGACAAATGGGTTTTAAATATAGTTTCCCAAGGATACAGATTCCACTTCCACTCCTTACCAACCCCAAACTGTTGGCCAGACCTACCCTCAATTCAGTGGGCAGAGGCTCAAAAGCAGGTTCTCTCTCTTCTAAGCATTAAGGCTATTCAACCTGTCCCAGAAGAAAAATGAGGGCAAGGTTTTTACTCAAGACTTTTGCTGGTTCCCAGAAAAGACAATTCCTGGCGTCCTGTCCTGGACCTGTCTATCCTAAACACCTTTTGGTAATCCCAAAATTCAAAATGCTAAGTCTTCATCAGATGCTTCCCATGCTAGGCAAAAATGCTTGGTTGGCAGCACTGGATTTAAGGAAGCCTACCTGCACATCCCAGTCAGAGAATCTTGCAGAAGATTCCTACGCTTCAGAGCAGGCTACATGCACTATCAGTTCTCTGCACTGCCCTTTGGTTTATCTACTGCGCCCAGGATATTCACAAAGTGCCTAGCTCTAGTCATTGCATTTTGCAGGCAAAGAAATATTCAAATATACACATACCTGGACAATTGTCTAATACAGGGAGAAAGCCAGGACATACTATTAAATCATCTGGCATTTTTAAAGAAACTACTAACCACTCTGGGGTACACCATAAACAAAAAGAAATCACATCTAGTACCCTACCAACAAATTGTATTCCTGGGAGCAAGCTTGAATACAACTTCCCAGATGGCCTACCTCACGCCAGAGAAACAAGTTTATTTGGCAGCCTACTTCAAACTGCTGGCCACAAAGACCCAGCTATGTGCAAGGAAAATACTGCAAGCCCTGGGGTTCATGGCCTCTTGCATTCTACTAATTCCATATGCAAGACTGCATATGAGGAAGGTACAATGGTATCTAAAAAGGCTATGTTGTCAACATTCTCATGGCCTAGAATCAATGATTCCTATCATCCCCTTGTCTAAAGACAGAGTTCCTTTGGTGGGCAGAGGCCTGCCACCACAACAAGGGACTGCCATTCACTCTACCCCCTGCCACCCAAACCCTAACAACAGACACATCAGACTATGCACAGGGTGCTCACTTGACAGGGCAGTGCATTCAGGGCAAATGGAACCAGAGTCAAATGCACCTGTATATCAATCAAAAAGAAATGTTAGCTGTACAGAATGCTCAGACAGCCTTCAAGGACCACATTCTTCCAGGACAATTATTGGTAAAGACTGACAACACCACTGTTATGTGGTACATAAACAAGCAGGGGGAACCCACTCATACCCTCTCTACAGACTAGCCATGGCTCTGTGTAACACAGCCTAGATCTACATAGTGCACCTATAGGCTCAATTCCTGCCAGGCAAGCTAAATACACTGTCAGATGATTTAAGCAGAAATCTCATGGACCCACAGGAGTGAAAACTAGAACCAAAGATATTCAACATTTTGAGAAACAAATGGGGGAGCCCAAAGATAGACCTGTTTGCCTCCCCTCAGAACTACCAATTGGACAAATTCTGCACAAGGACTCCCCACAGACAAGCTTGGAAAGTGGATGCCCCGTCCTTCACCTGGAAAAAAGGTCTATGCCTTTCCCCCTCTGCCTCTCCTCTCCAAAGTGCTAGTAAAGATCAAACAGGACAAATCAAGGACAATACTGATTGCACCAGACTGGCCACGCCAACATTGGTACCCCCTCTTGCGCAGTGTGTCATTTCTGGAAACATGGCACCTGCCTCAGACCCCTGCCCTGCTGTCTCACCAGGAGGGCCAGATTCTGTACCCACAGCTTCAAACCCTGAACCTTGCAGCCTGGCTAATTACCTGATCTCTCTGTTACCATCCCTCAGTAAGCAAGTGATTGATTTCATTCTGGAGGCAAGGAGGCCTAGTACTAGAAAATCCTATGCTGAAAAATGGAAAAAATTCTGTTCCTGGAGCCAAACTCAGGGGATGGCCATAACAGTGCCCAATTTTACCTCACATTCTTCAATACTTAACTGAGATGCTTCACAAGGGCCTTTACTTTTCTTCCATCAAAATTTATGCCTCTGCCATTTCAGCACATTATAATACAGAGCCACCCCTCTTTTCTCATTTACTGCTGAAGCAATTCCTCAAAGGGGCCAAAAACTTAAGACCACTCAGGAGAGCATCTACTCCAGCCTGGGACCTTAATTTTGTATTGGAAAAGCTCACTCTACCTCCCTTTGAGCCACCTGCAAATGCAGAGTTGAAATTCCATTCTTGGATACAGCCTTCCTTCTAGCCATCACTTCAGCAAGAAGGGTGTCTGAATTACAGGCCCTCATAGCTATGGAGCCTTTCATCATCTTTCATGCGGACAGGGTGTCCCTCAGGACCAATCCTTACTTTATGCCCAAGGTGGAATCCAGTGTGGCCCTTAATCAATCCATTCATTTGCCAACCATTTCTAATCCACAGAACAAAGGGGAACGAATACTGAACTCCTTGGACATGCACAGACAACTTAGATTTTACTTGGACAAGACTAAGCCTCTCAGGAAATCTGAACAGCTGCTGGTTGCATTTGCTGCAGAGGGGAAGGCCATTTCAAACCAAACCATTTTCTAAGTGGATAGGCCATTGCATTCATTTCTGCTATAAGCACCATGGAAAACCTACCCCACAGGGGATAAGACCTCATTCCACCCGGGCTGCATCTACTTCTACAGCCTTTCTCAGAGGTGTCCCTACCAGGGACATCCTAGAAGTTGCTACCTGGAGTTCTGTACATACATTCACTAAGCATTACCACTTGCCAATATTTTCTAAATCCAGAGCTGGCTTTGCTACTGCAGTCTTACAGGGCCTTATAGCTGGTTCTAATGCAATCTAACTGCCTCCTCCCTTCCTTAGCTTTGGGAATCCCAAATGTGATGACTGCAACAGTGAAACAGGAAGAACATAGTTCATATTTTATATATATATATATATATATATATATATATATATATATATATATATATATATATATATACATACATATAGAGAGAGAGAGAGCGAGAGAGCGAGAGAGAGAGATATGCATATAGAAATAGATATAGATATATAGAGATGTGTATGTATGTATGCATATATGTGAAGGATTCTTTGTGGTATATATCAGTCTCTCCAGCAGGTCCTATTTATGCTTTGGTAGAAGTTAAGATCTCTTGAATGACTATCTAGGTCGTTAGTGATGCATTCAACCAAATCTTTTGAGGCTCTACAGTTAGACAAGGGTCACCTCTCAAACGTCACTATGAAACAGAGAAAAAGGGCGAGAGTCCTTTAGACATTCTGGGTACTCAAGTTACACAGCCTTTGATAATCTCAGTGATGCAACACTGCAATCTCTCAAGGTAGGTCATGTGCCTTGGCGAATACATACCAAGCTGGTCATTATACTCTATTTGGACTTGATTAGGGAGCAGTAGAAATGGATTATTTCTTTGTATCGTGCAGAAATTATTGTTGATGGTTAGTCTGCCTAGGTCAAAAGATTTCCTAACAGTGGATATGTGGTAGTTTAAGGATATTTTGTTGTCAGCAAAAGTGTCCAGGTCCCTAATGGCTGAGTCATCTTTAAAAGGGGTAATACTTGTGCGGCAGGTGCATGGCTGCACAGTCATGCCAAAGGAATTAATAATACTTTGAGGTTGACCCCTGCTGGAGAGTATGGAAATCAGATGGACAGTTAATGACAGATCCAAAACTTGGTCAGCCATTGGCCTTTGATGTCAGGCTTGACATCAGAGAAGTAAATTCCAAAATCAAAATTGTTTGTGGGTCCTATCGCAAGGGGACAGCACTGATAACTGCTCATCTGATTTTGTCAGTCTTAATATATTCTTGACTCTTGAGTAGTTGGTTCCAATCCTCGGAACCAGTCCTCCCGTTATACAGCTCGCTCCAGCCAAAAATATCTCAAACTAATACTCTACCCAGAATGCCCCTCTCCAATTTACCTCAGATCTCGTTTGCCACTCTTATAGCAAGACACATCAGCCGGCTCTTCTTTCGCAGCCAAATAATATTTAAAATTTATTAGTCTTTCTACCTTTCTTTGCTATAAAACTTTAATATTTTTCTTTCTGTACCCACCTCTTTCACTTGAGTGCGTTTCTATACCCGTTGGTATTCTTTCTCTATCATCGCTGGTAGATGTACTTTCTATACTTTTTCCTCTTTTTCTCTCTACCATTTTGGTAGTTCTTTCTACCATTGTTGGTAGAACCTTCTCCTTTTCCTGTCTATCCTTGTGTGTGTGTGTGTGTGTGTGTGTGTGTCTGTGTGTGTGTGTCTGTTTATTTTTCTGCCATTTGTCAATATGGCAGATAAGTCCAAAGGCACCACTGGATTTAAGCAGTGTCAAGACTGTGGCTGAAAAATGCCTAACTCTGACGGGCATAGAGCTTGTGTTTATTTTTTAGGTGTGCCACATTTAGAGATAGAATGCTCCATCTGCCAGGCCTTCAGTACTAGGGCCTTGGTAGAATCGTAATAAGCTTATTCTTAAGATCCCCTTTGAAGAAGCTTTATCCAAGGCCGATAAGTCTCCAAAGGTCTCTGGTTCCAGAACTAGTCTTTCAGTGCCGACTTCTCCATCGGCACGGACATCATGAAAACAAAAGTCCCCTTCTGTTGGTTCCTCCTTAGAACCAAGACCTAAGGTTCTGAAGCTCTCTGAACGGACTCTTTCTTTGGCACCAGTCACCTCCGCTCCTTCAGCACTGGCTTCTATAGTTTTCATGTCAGTGCCAACATCTCCTGCATGGCAACAGATCATACTCCTCCTCCCTTTGGTGCCAAAAATTGATCCTCTTTACACACCCAGGACAATGTATGCTCCTTCCATTGACCCCCTTCTTTGGTCAATTTCCCAGTCCCTTTATAGAAAGGCCAGAATCTCCTTCTGGATTGTCTGTGTTCTCCTCCAGGAGTCTCACTAAAGTTGATGTGTTGAGATTGGTGGACCAGCTCCTCACAGCTAGGGGTCTTTCTACTTCTTTCCAATCCTGTCTCCCTCCTGGAACAGGGATGTTTTCTCCCAGGACTCCTCCATTTCTTCCTTATCTGACCTCCTCAAGGTTTTAGAGCTCCCCACTCCAGCCACTCAAGTTCCTGTTGCTCCGACACTGATAGCTCCCTTGTCTTCAGTTCCAGACTCTGCTCTGACTTCCTCTGTTCCTTCAGAACAAATTGATTCCTGAGATTGTGGCTCTGCTTTCGGGCCTGAGAGGTTTGAGTGGACTCTTGCATTTTATTTGGAGTCGTCGTTATGTTTTTGGAATCCCGTCAGCTGGGGGTCCTTCTTCGGTTCCTGCTTTGGAGGTGGGTCTCTCGGGCGGGGTGTGATCCCGGTTTCACGTTCGTCTTTCTGGGTTCCGAGCTCCCGTCCTTCCTCAGGGGGCCTGCTTTCCAGGCTATGGAGAGAGCATTGGCTGATGCAGACTGTCACTTGGCTCCTGCTGTATCCGAGTTTCGTTCACTGACCCCCTCTTACCGGGAGCTTCCACCAGCCTCCGAGCATGGATGGCAAGCTCCAAGGTTGCATGATATCGCAGCTGAGGACCACTCTTTTTCAGACACCTCCTCAGAGATTCCCACTGAGGAGCCTCCTCGGAAGAAAATATGTAAGAGGAAACATCAGGACTCCCTGAAGAGTCCTTCACTGAGGACACTGATTTCGATGACTGGAGGGTTCCCCCTGGTCACCCCCTTTGGAGATATTCTTGAGATCCTTAAACAGAGGAGTAACTGGAAGCTCAACAACCCTACCTCTGAGGAGTCTGTATACTTGTAAGCCTTTGGTTCTCGCCCATCTACTTTTTGGGTGACCCCTCCCGCTGAGGATCTCATTAAACTGATTGCTCAGTGGGCTTGAAAATCTCCTGATTGCATAGAACCAATTCCCTGGAGAGCAGATAAAATCCTTTCTGCACTGGAGAACCACCAACATTAGGCTAAAGGGTTAGCAGTAGATGCCATGGTGGCAGCGGCAGCCACCAAAAAGGAACTGGCTTAGGAAAGTTCCTCTCTGCATCCCCCTAACTGACAGTCTAGTGGGATGGACAGATTTGGAAAGCGGGTTTATGCATAATTGACCTTCACCTTAAGGTCCTTGAATTTTCTGTAACACTTCACTAGGCTCCAGAGGGATCTGATCAAGGAACTATCAGACACCATAGCAGGAGCTGTATCTGATAAGGTCCAAGAAAGTGGCCTTCAGTTAGCTACCATGGAGTCTGTTTCTAACTTATCCATGAGGCTCATTTCACATGCAGCCGAAGGGATGACCAGGCCAAGCTGGTTCAGGCATTGCTGTCAGACGACATGGCTGGATGTGTCTATGTGAGTTTGTGAAGCCATTCAAGTCTTCCTTCGTCAGTGCTTCCTTTGACTGATCTTCTTTGTTCGGCCCCAAAGTTAAAGAAACTCTAGCCAGGTGTAAGAAGGATGGGAAGACCTTGTCTGCTGTGGCCATATGTTTTCCCGCTCCCCAACGATACTATTCTAGGAATCAGAGGAGTGGGAAGATGTGTTCAAAAAATCCCAAGGGCCTTTCCAGGACACAGGTGGAGGCTCCCCTCGGGGCAGAGAGGAGAACTCTAATGGAAGAAGCCAGCCCCAAGGCAGAGTTGGCCCACAGAATCAGGGTTCCAGAGACTTTTTCTCTGGCCAGCTCTACCAGCGCTTCTGAAAGGGGGCTCGATTGCTTACCTCGAGAAGCGGTTGGGGGAAGATTTTCTCTGCATGCAAAAGGCTGGTGATAGATCACTGCAAATGCTTGGGTGCAGAGAAGTTATTACCAGAGGTTAGTCTGTACCCTTCACCCTTTATCCTAGATCTCTAACAAATCTCGCTGATGTTCCATCTAGTCAGAAAGACCAAGTAGCCTTAGAAATCCAAAAGCTGCTAGAAAAAGTCATCCAAGAAATCCCACCAGACCAGATAGGATCCGGATTTTACTCGAGGTTCTTTTTAGTGCCAAAAAACACAGGGGAGTGGAGACCTATACTGGATCTCTTCCTTCAAAATAAATTTATTCAACAGTCCAAATTCTAGACAGACACTGTTCAATCTATGCTGTTCTTTTTAGAAGAAAATGGGTGTGCTGTATAGACTTCAAGGCGCAAATTACCACATAAAAATGGACAAACGTTCCAGAAGGTTTCTGTGCTTTCGCCTAGGACCTAGTCGCTTTCAGTTCAGCTTCTTCAGTTCAGCTTGCTGCCCTGTGGTTTCACCACAGCCCCCAGGGTGTTCACCAACTGTATGGCAGCAGTAACAGCTCACTTGAGACTGCACGGATTCCTGGTGTTTCCATATCGAGGTGACTGGCTCATCACCACTTCCACCACGCATCTACTGATTCAAGCAACAGAGTTCATTTTGCAATTGTTAGAGAGCCTGACATCACAGTCAATCAAACAAAATCTCAGCAAAGCCTCTCTCAAGATTTAGAATTCATAGAAGCTCATCCAAACACCATCTGTTATGTAGCTTCCCTTTCTCAGCACAGATTACAGAGCATAAAATCCTAAGTACATTCTATTCTATGCAAAAACAAAGTTCCAGTGCTACTAATCCTTCAAGCGTTGGGTTCCATGGCAACAACCATCACTCTAGTCCCACTAGCGAGGTTCCACATGTGGCTATTGCAGGTCTATATCACATAATGGAAGTTTTACAGCTTCGAACACCATATGGTTGAACCCATATGTCTGAGGGTGTAAAACTTTGAATACGTAAAAAAATATAAAAAACGTACCTGATGGCTTTAAGCAGAGGGGCAAACCCCCGTGCACCCCTCACACCCCCTGCTCTTTAAATATGCCAATTCCGAGATCGCACTACAGTGTAGCAAAGGGAAATCTTCCCTTTCCGCACTGTACTGCATTGAAGTGCGTTCTCAAAGTTGGTATATTTAAAGAGCGGGGGGGGTGCAGAGGTGCTTGCCCCCCAGCTTAAAGCGCAAGTTTTTTTTTATTATTTTATTTTATTTATTTATTTTTTAAAGTATTCGAAGTTTTATAACTTTGAACATATGGGTTCGACCATATAATGTTCAAAGTTGTAAAACTTTGATTACATGATATAGACCAGGCAATTACAATGACTTCTAGCATCACAATTGTCTGTTGTAACCCATCCAATGAACTACCCCATACTAATCACCAGTCACTGCAAAAAAGACCTATCCTGGTGGATGGAATCCGAGGAAATCCTATTAGGCCGTCCATTTGTCCCTCTTCAGCCCAAGGCCATAGTAACCACGGATGCCACCCAGATGGGAGGGGGGGCATTATCTGGAAAGAACAGACCAAGTCACTTGGTCCCTGATAGAGGCTAATCTGCATATCAGTGTCCTGGAGTTGAGGGCAGTGCTATTAGTGTTGGAAGCCTTTCAATCTGCTCTCCACCTAGGGACCATTGCAATCCAGTCAACATGTCTGTAGCCTGGTACATCAACAAACAAGGGGAAACCAAGTCCTACCCCCTGTGTTCGAGAAGCCGAAAGAGTGTGGCAACAGGCTATTTCCTCCAACCATTTTCTGATAGCAACGCACATTGTGGGCAGTTCAAATATGATAGAGGGCAAACTGAGCAGATGGATTCTACTGCCTCATGAATGATTTCTCAATCCTGAGATAATGAGGAGGATTTTTCGTTGCTAGGGCCAGCCTTGCTGTGACCTTTTTGCATCACCCCAAAACAAGTGCAGAAGCTACTTTGCCCTAATCCCCCCTCAGGAGGAGTGACCGAGAGACCTTCTTCTCCTCGATTGGCCCCCGGGTCTCCTCTATGCCTTTCCCCCTTCTCTTATTCCACTCTTTCTCAAGAAAGCAGCCAGGTTGAGAAGCAAAGTGGTCCTCATTGCACCCTATTGGCCTTGACAAATTTGGTTCCCCTTCTTGTGACCTCATCTAGTTCACCGTCCATGGATTCTGGATCCATTCCCAGACCTGCTGTCTCGCCCTCAGGGGACTGGTGCACCTCAACCGTAAAAATCTGAAGCTGACAGCTTGGGTCCTCTAATTCTACTAGTCGCCAGGCATAATGATATACCTAACCCAGTGTGGAAAATTCTGCTGGGTTCCCATAGACCATCCACCAGGAAACTCTGCCTTAGTAAGTGGAAGAGATTTCCAACCTGGGCTTATGATAACAATCTCAAGCCTTTCTCCACTCCTGTGGAAAAAGTTCTAGAATTTCTAGCCATTCTTTTTGATCAAGGGGCTTCCTCCTCTGTAGTTAAATAGGCTCATAGTTAGGTACTAGGCTATCGGCCCCAGGGCCTATACAAGCCCAGCCAAAAAGGTACCCTGGCTTTTGCCACCGAAGAAAATTATTTTCCTGTGCCACTGTCAAGCAGAGCCACAGAAGTGATCCCCGGGGTGAATTTCCTTTTTCCCATCCAATCATCAAGATTTTTCTTGAAGAATGCTAATAAGGAGCTTTGTTTGATATAGATAGGTAGTTTATTCCAGAGTATGGGAAGTCTCTGCAACAGGAATCTATCCCTCCAGCATGTTCTGTTTATTGTGGTGACAAGGTTTAGGTCCCTAGAGTGTGTAGCTCGAAGGGATTGGGATTTCTTTAAGTGGAGCATGTCCAACAACTCTGGGTTTGACATAGCTTTGTATGTTAGGCAGAGATCACCTCTGAATAGGTGATATGTGACGGAGTAAAGCTGGAGTTTTTTGAGGCGGTCTGCGTAGGGCATCTGTTTGAGTCTGGTAATCTTCTTTGTGAGGTATTTCTGCGGCCTTTCCAGTTGTAGATGTCTTTTGAGGTGCATACCAAAAGGGGCGTTGTAGTCTATAATGGGTCTGAGTGATGAGTAGAGGGGAACAATGACCTCTTTTTTTTTTTCTGGATGAGAAACCTTTTGTGATGAGGTGTGCCACGTAGAAGGATTTCCTGACTACTGTGGCGATGTGATTATCAAAGGAGAGACTACTGTCCACCTGTGTCCCAAGGTCTCTTATCACACTTTCGGTGTTAAGTATACTACTGCCTATGTTGTAGTTCATGGATACAGAGTTTTTACCAAAGGGGATGACAATGCAGTTTTTGGCATTGAGCGTGAGGCCATGGCTTTGACACCAGGCATCTGTGTCAGTGAGTCCCTTTTGTAGGATGTCCACATCGTTAGGAGTTTCAAATATGGCTCCTAGTTTGCAGTCATCTGCGAACTTCATTAGCCAAAGACTTTCTGTGTTAACCTGTATTTCATAGAAGTAGATACCAAACAGGATAGGAGCTATGACTGAACCCTGTCTCGTACTCCACTTGTCACTGGTCTGAAGTCGGATTTGGAGTCTGCTACTTTCACAGTGTGGGTTCTATCAGTGAGCCAGTTGGCAACCCATCTTGTGACATAGGGATTTATACCTAGTTTAGTGAGTTTATCTATAATTCTACAGTGGAGGATGGTGCCGAAAGCCTTGGCAAGATCTAGATAGGCTGTGTGAATCACCTTACCCTCGTCTATGGGTTTGGGGACTGCTTCAAAGAAGTCTATTTGGTTTAGGAGACATGATCTGCCTTTTACAAACCCAGACTGGGTGGGGTCCAGAGTTTGGAGATTACCATTGTCTTTGTTTATATTTCCCATGATGATACTTTCCATTGCTTTGCAGACCAGGCTCATCAGGCTAATGGGGCGGTAGTTCCCGGGGTCTGTGGTGGCTCCCCCCTTGTGGAGTGGGATAACCGTTGCTGTGCACCATTCAGCAGGCACAAAGCCTGACATGAGGCTATAATTGAACATGGTACTTAGGTGGGGTGCCAGTTTGTTCTGTAATTTATGTAGAACGCAGCCTGGAAGTTGTCTGGTCCCATGGATGCTGTGTTCTTGGCTTTGGAAGTGTTTTTTTTTACCTGTGCAGCTGTGATTACAGGAACTTTGCATTCTTCCGGTATAGAGATGGGCCCTTTAGGGGGTGAGAGGGGGGTAAAGTTAGCACTGAACATATCTGCCAGGATGTTGGCAATATCAGTTGGGTCTGTATATTTAGTACCATTGTGCTGTAACTCCGAGCAGATCTGAGTGTTGCCATTCAGATTCTTGACATAGCTATAGAATGCCTTGTGGTTGTCTTTAGAATCAGTGGCGATTTTGTTTTCGTAACTAGCTTTGTTGGATTTTATCAGGGATTGCAGTTTCTTACTGAGGCTGACCATGGAGTTCCTCCACTCATGGGATTTTACTCTCTTTTGCAACAGTTTCTTCCTTCTGTTGTACAGTTTGTTTATGGCATGGGACCACCAGATTGGATTCTTTTTTTTGGAGGATAGTGTCTTGGTTCTTTGTGGGATAGCACGATCCATGCACTCGTGTAAGTGCTCATAAAGTGCAATTGTGTAGGATTCAGTAGTCGTAACTGTATTGTCCATCTGCATGGGTGTCATGAAGTTCACCACTTCTGTCTTAAGAAGCATGAAGTTGGCTTTGGAGAAATTTTTTACTGTGGTTTCCTTACTTGGGGGGTGGGGGCAGGATGTGGATATCTAGGGTGATTAGCTTATGCTCGGATCGGACCAATGAGGCGTTGATTTCAGGTGTGGAACACCGGTCACTCATGTTGGTAATGACTAGATCTAGGATATTGGTGCCCCTGGTGGGGGTGTGGATGAGTTCATCCAGGGCATTGGAGTTTATGAATTCCAGAAAGCGTTGAGTGAAGGAGTTAGTATATGGGTAGTTTTCCCAGTTAATGGTGGGGTAGTTGAAATTGCCCATTATTATAGTGTTTGGTTGAACCCTAATATTTTCCAGTACATCAAGAAAAGAGGAGTGGGAATCCTGTGGCATGGTGGGGGATCTGAAGCAAACTACAATTTGGATTGCAGTTTTGCCCAGAGTTAGTTGCACTTGGATAACCTCGGATGCATTATGCTGAGCAACTAGCCTGGAGGTGTGGATATCCTTAATGAATGTGGACACACTTCCGCCTTTGGTGTTCCGGTCCAGGTTACATGGCCGAAAAGTGTGGTATGAGTTGTAGCTTGGTAGTGCAGGGGGTGCTCTCTAGAGCCTTGAACTAGGTCTCAGTCACTGCACAGATATCAGTGTTCTCCATTTTAAGGAGCGTCTCGAGTGAGTGCATTTTGAGATTGGCTTCTAGCACTGAGTAGCATCACCATCAGTTTTTGCTTGCCTGTTCCTGTTACGGTGGTAAATTTGTCATTTGAACCTTCCCTAATAAAGGCACTGTAGGGGCGGCAAGAACCTTAGCCAGTATCCGGAATCCCAGGGGTGACAGGTGCAGGCCATCTGTGGCAAAGCATCGTGGTCTGTCGACCATGTCATCCCAGGCAGACAGGTACTGGATCCCTTTAGAATGACACCAGAAGCTTAGCCAATTGTTGAAGTCAGTTATTTTGTCCTTGTACTGCGGTATCATTCTAGGTGATGGCAGAATGCTACTCAGGACTAGGGTCATACCCGCTTGGGCTACAAGATCGGAGAGTTCTTCCATGTCTCTTTTCATGTAGTCCAGGGAAGTACGTCTCAGGTTGTTCATATTTGTCCTTGTGGAGTGACCTGAGTGCGTGGGTTTTGTGGCGGATCCTGGCACCTGACAGTAACCTTCTCCTTGTTTAGCCTGGTGAGTGAGACATCAGTGTGTCTG
Organism: Protopterus annectens; assembly: GCF_019279795.1. NCBI lineage: Eukaryota > Metazoa > Chordata > Ceratodontiformes > Protopteridae > Protopterus > Protopterus annectens. The sequence continues at coordinate 403,547,804 of NC_056737.1, forward strand.
ACTATAGAGTCACCTATGACTAGTGTGCTGGGTACGTTGTTTTGCCTTATTGGTTGTAGTTGAGTGGCACACTGAGTCTGCGTGCTATGTCATTTGGGTTGTGTTGGGGGGTGGAGGTTGTTTGCATTTCTGCTTTGGAGGTCTCTGTTGCTTAAGCATATTATTATTGAGAGCCTTCACAAATATTTTTGTGTTTCTATGTGTGGATTTTGGTGGTGTAGATTTAGTGAGATTATGTGATGAGTGTGGTGTGGTGCAAGTGTTTACCTTCTCCTCTTGACTGTCAAGTTCAGTCTTGGTTGGAGAGAGCTTTACTTCCAGTTTGGCTCGATAAGTGCATTTCTCACAGGTTGTAGTGTTGTGTACATGAGGCAATTCCTACATTGTCCCAAGATTCCCAGATTTGTCAGATAGACAGGAGAGAACACTGGGAGCTGTCCCTTGGACATGCCTGAATAAAAAACTATTTTCCTCTAGATAAGTGAGGAAAGTGAGTACTAGAGCTGTTTTTCTCTAAGTAAGTGAGGAAAGTAAGTACCAAAACTGTTTTCCTCTAGGTAATGAAGAAGGTTGAGTGCTGTAGTAATTAGGTTATTTAGTGCTTACAACAAGTTCTGAACAAGTGCTGATCACGAATAAGCAAATTCAAGTGGTAAAACTAAGAATCTGTATCTGGACTAAGCTAGTTACAGGAAAGGGGGGGGGAACAAGTGCAAATGCGGGCTTTTAAATCAGAAAGTTGAAAGAGATGGAAAAACTGCCCAAACGGCCAATAACTACAATTTCTGGGCCAGAACCACTCCTTATGTGGTAGATAGGTTACCTAGTGCTTACCACTCCCACTGATAAGCTAGAGGGCTTCCCTCCAACACAAGCTTGGGGGGCTCAGAATCTTACATACAGTCCTGGATACAGCAAATCTGAATCTGGGCTACACTAGTTACAGGAAAGGTAGGAAACAGGCTTAGATTTTTTTTATATATATGCAGAAAAGTAGCTAAAACAGCAGTAAAAACAATTCAGATGCAGTGCAAGCTAGCACACTTGAGTATGTAGCAATGTTAGACCAAACAGTTGAAAAAAATGCAATTAAATTAAAAATGACTAAAAACAAGTGCAGAAGGAGTCTATTAGGTAGAATGAGGTAAAGAGATAGGACTGGGGGAGGGTCCCAGATCAAATCTACAGTGGGGGGCGGGCAACTGCAAAAGCTTCCAAATTTAAACAGCAAGACAGGAATGGGGAAGGTGGGTAAGGGAAAAACAACAAATTCAGCAGAGATCTGAAAAACTATACAGTGAAGCAGAAATAACAGTGCACAGCTCTGAAGTCAGCCAGCAATGATATAAAATTAGTCAAGCAACAATTAACAGTACACAACTCTGAAGTGCCAGAAAAATATACTTAGCTCTGTATATCTGCAGATAGTTTGAAGAGCACTTTGTCAGGACACAGGAAAGCTCCAACATTGTCCAATTAGCTGCCATTTCTAACTTCCATAATGGTTTTAGGGACATTCCTCTACTTTCACATAGACTATGTAAAGTATTCCTCAAAGGAACTCTATGTTTAAAGCCTTCATTTAAAGACCCTCTACCCTCATGCGATCTGACCATTGTTCTTCAGTCTCTGGTGTTTACTCCCTTTGAGCCAGCAGTGAAATGTGACATAGTTTCTTTCGTGGAAAACGCTTTTCCTCATAGCTATAACTTCCTCAAGACGAGTTTCTGAGATGTGGGATTTATGCTCAAAATCCCCTTACTTAATTTTCCACAAGGATAGAGTTTCACTCACAACCAATCCATCCTTCCTTCTGAAGGTAGTCCGAGTCCAACATTAATCAAACCATAGACTTGCTTGTTTTCGTCCCCAAACGCGAATATTGCCTACATTTTCTGGATGTTCACAAACATTTACATTTCTATCTCAGCAGAACTAAAGAATTTAAAAAATCAGTTTGTTTGTATCCTTTTCCAGCCCAACTTTAGGGAAATCTGTTTCCAAAGTTACCTTACCAAAATGGCTAAGAGATTGTATTACTTACATATATAATAAAAAGAATCCCAAGTTACCTGTGCCTGTGAGAGCGCATTCTACCAGATCAATGCAACTTCAGCTGTTTTCCATTCCAAGGCTTCCATGAGTAAAATATGCACAGCAGCAATGTGGGCTACTCCACATACCTTTATCACTCATTACAAATTGGATCTGGTCTCCAGGTGAAGAGCTTCCTTTGATTCTATGGTTCTCATGAATATCCTTCCTTATGGCCACCCAGAATCCAAAGTACCTGGGGACAATGTCCCAAGAGTCAAGAATAGATGACTGACAATATCAGGTAAAGAAGTAATGTTCTTACCATAATGTTGCATCTGTGTTGTCAGTCTTCATCCGTTTTTGGCATCCCACCCTCCTTTCACCTCCTGTGAATTCCTGGAGGAGTGAACATTTGTCCTGGGTGCCTTGTTAGGGCTCACCTTGGACATGGCTTCTTCATATTTGCTTATGGTTCTTCTGGCTGTCTATAAGTCTGCACACTCCAATCTGTGGTGAATTGGAGAGGGGCATTGTGGGTAGAGTATTAGCTCGAGAGATTTTTTGCTGGCGTGAGCTGTATAATAGCCAACCAGTTCAGAGGATCGGAACTGACTACCCAAGAGTCAAGAATAGATGAAGATCGACAACACAGATGGAAAGTTATGGTAAGAACATAACTTCTTTTTTTTTTGATGAGTGTGTGCTTCCCACACTAATAGATTGGTTTCTGAGAGCTTGCTAACCAGTGGATAACATAATTTATTATTTATTGTTATTATTTGCATTTTGTTAATGGGGAAAGTCCATTGAGGCATACAGAGCCTGTTCTCAGTGGAGGCCCAGGGAGAAAAGCTCCTCAGTACAATAAAGAAAACAATCAGACAAAAATTATATACAGTGGTCGTATGCTTTTATCGAACATATTGGATTGCAAAGTTAAAAACACACTTAGTAATTCCATGGCCAGACAAATAGTAGTGATACAAATTATAAACATCTTTAGAGATAATTATTGCATAGAGGATTTTTAAATGAACACAGCATAGAAAGTGGAGAGATGATGCATCATTAGAGCTGGGTATTCAAGGAGGCTAAGCGCAAGTACAGCTCCAGGTAGAAGGTACGTTGGTGGTTAGAGAAGTTCTGAAGTAGGTAGGACATTGGATTGTTCTTATTGCTAATGGTAGAGCATTCCAATTCTTGACTAAAGAGCAAGAGAGGGGAAGTTAGCCAGGTGGCAGGTTTGGTTTGTGAACCTGAAGAAGCTGCTGATTCTCAGATCTAAGGGGCCTATTTGTGAGGTAGAAGGTGAAGATAGAATTAAGGGTGGGGCAATCAGAAGGTTTAAAGGTAAGTTTGAGCAGTGGTACGTTGCAGATAGTTGAGGTACTTTGGTAGCTCCTGCCATTTTAGGAAGTTTCCAAAAGGTTTACATTTAATTTGATTGAGGATGCCAGAATGTGGGAGCATATCAAAGGCCTTGGCCAGGACTAGGTAGGCAGAGTGTACCTAGTGGCCTGAGACTAATGTGTATCAGTCATAGGTTCAAGGAAGCCCACCCGAGTTCTGGAGGCTGTCTGTGCCTTTAATAAACCCCAACTGCCTGTGAACCAGGGCTTGTAGGCTGCCTATGTCCTTGTTACCACTTAACGTACTGATGCATTCCACTGCTTTGCAGATAAGGCTATACCTTTTCTGATCAATGTACTACCCTGGATAAGTAACTTAAATAAGTAATTTAAATAAATAAATAACTAAATTAATGAGGCTTTTGAGGCTTATAGGGCTTTAGTTTCCTGGATCAGTAGATGATCCCCCACCCTACCTTATAGAGCATAATGACTGCCACAGTTCTCCATTCCTGTAATATGACTCCAGTGGAGATGATGAGGCTGAAAAGGCTTTGCAAGTGTCTCTACCAGACAGTATTTGGTGCTAACAAGAAGGTAGTCTGGCATATTGTCAGGACCCCTGGAGCATCTATGCTTGGCATTGATGAGAGCATTCAGGACTTGCATGAAGGTCACCAGAGGGGTGGTGCTAGTGTGCTTAGAAGTTGAAGGAAGCTAGGAACAGATAAGGGAGTTGTGTTAGAGCTAAGAGTTTGTACTAATATGTTGTCTGTATCATCAGGGGACAAGTAGGCATTGTTGCTGTTGTGTGTTATCAATGAGCGTTGCTGGGCATTTCCTCTAAGGTTTCTGACATAGCTGAAGAAGCCTTTGTAGCTGTCCTTTAGCATAGGTAGCAACTGTTAATTAATACCGATGTTTAGATTTTGTACGTGTGTTTCTTGTTTATCTGTTTGAGTTCTTCTCTAGGTGAGGGGTTAATAAGTTTGCTTTTACAGCCCATGCTTTTCTTTCTCTTATTGTACTTGTACTTTGTTTCCAATATAGGCATTTATTCCTGAATTTGGCATTGCATGTACAGATTCATAGAAGATTGCAAGGCTAACAAAACAAAAGCCTTTACAAGCCAAGCCAATATAGCCTTATTTTACCTAGTATATGGACCCTAGGGGCAGGAGGATGGCATGGGTTTGTGCCCATGCCTTGTGGATTTTACAGATTGCCCCTGTCCATAAAGGACATAGGTGCCACCCTAGGTGTGAATTTATGATTCACCATACATCAGTGCAGACTGGTCTTGAAGAGGGCCAGGGAAGGGCTCTGCTTAACGTGAATAGGAAGCCTATTCCAAAGAAGGGGCAATCTCTGAGAGACGTGCATCTCTCCAGCATGTTCTGTTTCATTCACTAAGTTTAGATCCCTAGAATGGGTGACCCTTGTACTGCTTGTCTTGCGGATATATAGCAGCTCCATCAAAGCTGGATTTGTGAGTGCCTTGTAGGTCAGGCATAGGTCACCCCTTAATTGTCGACAAGAGACATAGTAAAGGAAGAGGGCTTTCAGTCTATCCACATAGAGCATGTTGATACCCTGTATTTTCTTAGAGAGGAACTTCTGAGTTTGCTCCAGCTTTTGTAACTGTCTAGTCAAGTGCATTCCAAATGGTGCATTGTACTCTATTACTGGTCTAATAAGGGCAGCTTATAATCTCCCTGGGTCTGGATGCCATACCTTAAATTGTGCCACATAGAAGAACTTCTTCACCACTGTGGACATGTGGTAGTCAAAGTTCAGGTTACTATCATTTGCGTAGCTAGATCCCTCACCTCCGAGTCTACTCTTAGGAGTGTGTTGCAAGGGTATTTTATTTCCCAAAGGGTACGATAATACATTTGTTCCCATTTCGTTTTAGACCATGGTTCTGACGCCAAACGTTTGCCTGGACTCTCCTGAAGGAGATCTACCTCAATGGGGGATTCAGTGATTGCCTGTAGCTTGCAGTCATCTGGAAACTTTCTCATCCAGAGGCCTTCCAAATTGGCCTTGGCATCTGAGAAGTATATTTTGAATAGGAATGGTCCCGTCATTGAGCCCTGTGGCACAACACTAGTAACTGGCCTCTTGCTGGAACTGGAATCACCCACTTTAACCACGTGTCCTGTCCTTGAGCAAATGATTATCCATGTACTGGCATAGGGATTAATGCCTAATTTTCTGAGTGGGGAATTGTGCCAAGTTCTTTGGCCATGTCAGGGCAGGTGGTATGTGCTATTTTGCCCTCATCCATGGCTTTAGTGACTTTCTCAATGAAGTCCACCAGATTTAGTAGGTATGACCTGCCTGTGACAAAGCCAAATTGGGATTGGAGGTTTCCAGTGTTATTATTTATTAGGTCCTCGATCATTCTTTCCGTGGCCTTACAAATAAGACTAGTCAAGCTTATGGGTCTGTAATTACCTGGGCCAGTTGATAGTCCCTTATGCAGAAGGATGACCATAGCTGTTCTCCACTTTATCAGAACAGTCTGTCTGGAGGCTGTGGTTAAATAGACAATTCTATTGTGCCTGATAGGTCCTGATTTAATATGTTCAAAAGGTAACCTGGTATATCGTCGGGCCCATTAAAGCCGTGTTTTTAGCTTTACAGACCACGATGGCTATCTGTTCATTGGCGATAATTGGTGGATGAGTGGTGGAGGTTATTTCTTGGGGTAGAACTGGGGGTGATAGGTAAATGAAGTTTGAGCTGCAACAAACAACTCACTTTTTAAACCATCCTACCAATTAATCTCAGAAACATTTCATTAAATAATAAACAGACATTAATGAGTTGTTCAATGCACTTAAAGAAACAACCTTTGGACCTGTTCTCACACCATCATTTTGTTAGAATATTTTGCCATTTCTTATTAAGCAAATAAAATGTCTATTACCCTATTACAAAAACGTATACTGATATTTTATTTTCTGTCATATTTAATGTTATTTCTTCATAAATACCACATATCTTTACCCATAATAACTATAAATACACATCTTTTTATGTTTAATAGATGCAAAGTATAGGAAATGTCATCTATAACTAATTCCACATATTGTTGGGTGTTGCCCTTAAGATTGCTAATGTAACTGAAAAATGCCTTATGGTTATCCTTGGCTTTGGAGACTATATTTACCTTCCAAGTCTGCTTTCAGAGACTTGACTAGTTCCCTGATTTGCTTGTTTATACTAATGAGGAACTTATTGCTTTGTTATGCACATTCACTCTTATTTATCTACAGGATTTTCTTTCTTTTGTTGTACAGTCAAAATCAGGGGTCCACCAGGGTGGATTGTTTTGTGGTTTTAACCTGGGCTTATTTTGGATTGGTACTGCCATTTCTTTGCAGTTGTTTGTGGTCATACAGAACTCTTGTGTACTCCTTTGTATAGGCTTCTGGGTTTTCTGGATTTGTGGGAGCTTGGGATCTAGATATGTTGCCACTTAATAGGAGGCAGTTTGCCTTAGAAAAGTTTTTAAAGTTTTTGGGGGTCTAGTTTTACCTTAATTTCCAGTGAGACCGCTTTGTGCTCTGATATTACCAGTGATGACATCACAGATATGGGAGGTGCAGATGTTCTTCGTGTTTCACTGTTGCAGTCATCACACTTGGGTTATCCTGCCAGGGGTAGCCCTCAGTCAGCCCGAATACCAGAGGCTTAGTATTTCTGCATCAGTTGCTGTCGCTCCAGGATTGATGTCAGGTCTTCAGTGGTATAAAAATAGGCAGCCGACACCATTACACCAGTCTTTCTTGCCAAGGAGCCTGAAGCAGAAGCAGTTTGCACGAGTACCAGTCGGATGCTACCTGAGTTATAATTTCCGAAATTGAAGTTGAAGTCTTCTAAAGTTAAGTACCCTGTTGAGGATCTTTTTTTCTTGCTCTAACCAAGATCAGAAAAAGTTAACAATTGTCTCGCCTGTGGAAATACCACACTGAGATTTTCATTCTGACTGTGTCACCTGTTTAGGCCCAGACCACGACATCCCTCGCTGCCAGTTTTGTGCTTTGTTCAACATCCGAACTATATGTCGTCGGGTCCTTATTGTAGCTAAATACTTTTGCTCTCGATCTCCGTATTCCGTAATGGCTTTGGTAAGCCATCAGACTACCGATCTTCCGAAAAAAACATAAGGATAAAGACAGAGATAGACCGCACAGGTCCAAAACTGCCGACGACGCTTCCGATAAGTTAGTCGCCAGTTTGCCGATATTCAGAGAGGTGCTTTTGTAGCCCCTGATGCCCACTTCGATGGCTTCACAGGCCACTACCGAGACCCGTTCGAAGTCCGGTATGCCACGAGACTCTTCTTTGACTACCGAGCCTGTGGATGCCTCTACCTTGGATGGGTCTTGAGCCGCTGTGCAGGCACTGGCTTCTGAGGAAGTTCTTCCCACTACCGATATTCGACACAAACCAACGACGTCTTTCACATCTTCAGTTCTTTCTAAATCTACCAAGTTTCTAAGGCCCAGAGTACGAGCTACGCCTAAAAAACGACAACCCAATCTCAAGTGCCTGCTTCCTTGCTACAGTCTCAGATGCTTAAAATGGCAGAATACCTTATCATGCTGATTAGGGGAAGCCAGCCTTCCCCTCCTAAAAGGAAATGAGATTTGTCCCTAGCAGCTTTATCTGACCAAAAGTCCGACGACTCTGAGGTTTCTGATTATGAAGACATGCCCTTATCTGCTTATGAGAATTCAGATGCAGAGGAATCCATTCCCTCTGCCTCACCTCCAGAGGATTTTTCTTTTGGTGAAACCCTGCATACCTTGAGAGAGTATTTCCATTGGGAATACCAGGATTACCCTCAGTCCAAAAAGAGACTCGGGGAATTTTTAGATTTACCGTAGCACAGACCCTTAGCTATTCCTCCTGTTCTGGATGTTGTGGATGATTTTTATGGAATCCAGTCTAACTCTTGATACTCTACCTCCTGCTCCCAGGAAACCTGACAGGTACTACAGAGTCCCTGACTCACAAATATATTTTCAAGAATCCTACTGCTGACCCAGAGGTCATCTCCCAATGACCTAAAGGAATAAAAGCAACTGCAGCTAGGAATCCCACCCCCTCGGACAGGGATTCCCGAGCTTTAGACAGATGGAGTAAAAAATTGTTCATCTCTGCAACTCTTGCCATTAGAGCATTAAATTGCCAGTTCCACATGCTGAAATACCAGCAACATACTATGGAACTTATTAAACAAAAATTATCTACCTTCCTTGACTGTGCAGAAAATAAAGAATTACAGGAGCTTATGCATTTTGCAAGCTACGTCAGCAAGCATACCCTACAGTGTGGGTTTGATGCCCTAGAAGCATCTTGCAGGACATCAGTCACAGGTTCTGTACTTAGAAGGCATGCTTGGCTTAAGGAACAGACCTTGCCAGACCATGTCAAATCAAAATTATTGGACGCACCACTGAACAAAGACTATCAGTTTGGCACCAAAGCAGAAGAGATTTTAAAAAGGATGGGAGAAAAAGCTAAGTCTATGCAGACAAAGATTTTTTTTGCAAGTGCGGCCTCCAAGATTCAGTAGGCATTGCCCCTCAAAACATTGGTCCTTTCCAGCCCCCTCAAGGCCACCTCAGACTAGACCTAAGGGAAGCAGACCCCCCCCCAGACAACAGTCTCAGGGTATGCAGAGATCTAAGTAATGGAGTACCTCCACTTCTAAAACAGGGATTGCTAAGCCACTCCCTTATGGAAAGAATTCACAATGACTTCTCAACTCCTCCTCTCACCTTTGCCCATTTGCTCATGCCCCTAGGAGGAAAACTTGCCTAACATGCAAAAAACTAGGTCTCCATCACCAACGATCGATGGGTCCTCAACATTGTATCCCAGGAGTACAGATTTTATTTCCACATGCTGCCAACCCCAAAAGGGTTCCCAGATCTTCCTCCAAATCAGTGGGCAGAGGCAAAAAACCAAGTTCAGTCCATCCTCTCCATAAGGGCAATTCAGCCTGTTCCTACAGAACAGATAGGCCAAGGTTTTTATTCCAGACTTTTCCTGGTACCCAGAAAAGAGGGCATCTGGCACCCAATCTTAGATCTATCCATTCTAAACACCTTCCTGGTGGTACCAAAATTAAAAAAGCTCATCCTACAGCAGCTTCTCTCTGTGCTGTTCAGAGATGCCTGGTTAGCCACCCTAGACCTAAAGGAGGCCTAACTGCATATCCCAGTCAGGGACTCCTGCAGGAAATACCTACATTTCAGGGCAGGATCTATACATTATCAGTTCTCTGCACTACCCTTTGGCTTATCCACTGCTCCCAGAGTATTCACAAAATGCCTGGCTCCAGCCATTGCCTTTTGCAGACAAAGAAATATCCAGATTTACCCCTACTTGGACTGCCTGATTCAGGCAGACAGTAAGGAAAAGCTGTTGCAGCACCTGACATTTGTAAAGGACCTTCTAACCTCACTGGGGTACACTATCAACAAAAAGAAATCAAAACTAGTTCCCAGTCAAAAAAAATTATTCCTGGGGGCAAGCTTGGACACAGCATCCCAGATGGCATTCCTCACTCCAGAAAAACAAGCCTATCTGACAGGCAACTTCTCTCAGTTTGCCACCAGAACCCAGTTATCCACAAGGAAAATCCTGCAAGCTCTGCGATTCATGGCCTCCTGCATTCTACTAATTCCATATGCTAGACTGCATATGAGGAAACTCCAGTGGTACTTAAAAAGTCTTTGGTGACAACATTCTCAGGACCTGGAAACTATCATACCTATGATACTTTGTCTAAGGAATGAGCTTCTTTGGTGGGCAGCAGCATGCAACCACAACAAGGGACTTCCCTTTACACAACCCCATGCCACCCAGACCCTAACCACAGGCGCATCAGACTATGCCTGGGGTGCACATCTGGATGGCAGGAGCATTCAGGGTCACTGGAGCCCAAATCAAATTCATCTGCACATCAACCAAAAAGAGATGCTAGCTGTTCAGCAAGCTGATCCCTACTCTCTCTGGGGCCTCTACTAATCAAAACTGACAACACCACAGTAATGTGGTACATCAACAAGCAGGGGGAAATCCACCCTGCAGGCTAGCTATGACCCTTTGGAACACTGCTTCAGCCATGCATATTCACCTGCAAGCCCAATTCCTGCCAGGCAACCAAAACTCTCTGGCAGACAACTTAAGCAGAAATCTCCTAGACCCACACGAGTGGCAATTAAACCACAACACCTTCAGCCTTGTGACCCAGAAATGGGGTACCCCGAAGGTGGACCTATTTGCCTCTCCCTACAACCACCAGCTCAGCAAATTCTGCACCAGGGAACCTCACTGCAAGGCTTGGAAAGTGGATGCCCTGTCCTTCCACTGGACAAACCTCTCAATCTATGCATTTCCCCCCTACCTCTTCTTACAAGAGTATTACTCAAAATAAGGGAGGAGAGACCAAGGGCAATCCTGATTGCCCCAGACTGGCCACGCCAGCGCTGGTACCCCCTGTTGTGCAGTCTGTCTCTGTTGCCTCCATGGCACAACATCCCCCAGATTCCAACTCTTCTGACTCAGCAGGAGGGAGGGTTCTTGCATCCACAATTGCAGACCCTGAACCTGGCAGCCTGGCTTATTCCTTGACTTCTCCTCCAGTGGCCAGCCCAAGCAAGCAGGTCCTGGATGTTATACGTGAAGCCAGATGACCCAGCACTAGAAAATCATATGCTAACAAGTGGAAAATGTATTGTTCCTGGATCCAGACTAAAGGAGCTGACCAGCACAGCCATCCTTACCTTTCATCCTGGATTACCTAGCAGACCTGCGCCACAGGGGCCTATCCTTCTCTTCCATTAAAATTCATGCCTCTGCCATCTTTGCACATTACAGCACTGAGCCACCTCTCTTCTCACACCCTCTCATCAAGCAGTTCCTGTGAGGGGCTAACAACTTAAGGCCACCAAGAAGACCCCTTACCCCTGCTTGGGACCTTAACTTTGTGTTGGAAAAGCTCATGCTACCCCCCCCCCCCCTTTGAGCCTGCAGCTTCAACAGAGTTAAAATTCCTCTCTTGGAAAACAGCCTTGCTTTTGCCATCACTTCAGCTAGAAGAGTGTCTGAGCTACAAGCATTTATGGCTGTGAAACCCTTCATCATTTTTCACACTGACAGGGTCTCTCTCAGGACTAACTCAACTTTCATGCCTAAAGTGGTGTCCAGTGTGGCTCTCAACCAGTCTATTCATTTGCCCACCTTTTTCCCTAAACGTCAAAATAAGGGGGAAAGGATCCTGCACACTCTAGATGTGCACAGACAGCTCAGATTCTTCCTGGATAGGACTTAGCCCTTTAGGAAATCTGACCAGTTACTATCAGCTTTGCACCAGGGGCAGAGGGCAAGGCCATATCAAAACAAACCATCTCCAAATGGATAGCACTCTGTATCAATTTCTGTTATAAACACCATGGAAAACCACCCCCACTGGGGGTCAGAACACATGCCACTAGGGCAACTTCAACCTCTACAGCCTTTTTCAGAGGGGTCCCCACCAGGGAGATCCTGGAAGCTACAACATGGAGTTCTGTTCATACCTTCACCAAGCATTACCCACCTGCCTATCTTTTGCAAATCCAGGGCAGGCTTTGCAACCAGAGTCCTGCAGGGCATACTAGCCAGCCCCAAATCTTCTTGACTGCATCCACCCATTCTTCAGCTTTGTGAATCAACCCAAGTGTGATGACTGCAACAGTGAAGCACGAAGAACATAGTACAGTAGTGTACACTTACCATAAATGTCGATGTTCGAGTGTATTCACTGTTGCAGTCCTGGTTTCCCACCATCCAGCCCCTTTGTCTCTCTCTCTCTCTCTCTCTCTCAATCTTTACAGGGCTTTTGGCATTTACTTTCTACTGCTGGTGTTACTCCACCATAACTTAGCTCCCTATTTGGGGGCTCCTGACATTTGGGGCAAGAAAAACTGATGTAATGGCATCGGCTGCCTGTTTTTATACCACTGATGACCTGACGTCAGTCCTAGATCGATATCAACCGATGCAGAAATACTAAACCTCTGATATTCGGGCCAACTGAGGGCTACCCCTGGCAGGGTAACCCAAGTGTGTTGACTGCAACAGTGAATACACTTGAACATCTACATTTATGGTAAGTGTACACAACTGTACATTCTCTGCCATATTTGTGAGCACCAGATCTAGGATATTTGTCTTATGGGCCATAAAGAAATTATCCACACGTGGCAGCATGCAAGATTGGGTCATTGAAGTTTGGAGGACACTTACATTTCCTCAGTTTAACAGCTACTGGATTAGTTTTGCATTCGAGTTTTAAGATGTATGACAGTTAATCAGATAGCACCGACTTTCAGTAGATCTTCAGACATGTATTCTGTTTTACTCTCTGAATTTGAGGTATCACCCCTGCACTTCACATAAGTGGTGCAGTTCTCTCTCTTAATCTGATTTGCATAAATATCTTCACAGACAAGGTTTCTGTCCTTTAGTTTGATGTAGCTTCACATTACTTTATAGCAAGCAGGTTGTCATTTCAGTTTGAATGCCAAAAGCACATCTGTTTTTCCTTTGTTTTTGACACCTCCTCAAGCTGCTTTCTCTCTCTACTTGAGGATTGCTTTTGATATGCTAATGCTTATTCCAGTACATCTTCTTCATATAACTAGTTACTGCATTTTTGATTAATGAGTCATGTGCATTACACAGTGTGTAATTTGCTGTGTTCCACACAAATCACAAGTTTTATTTAGTCTTTGTTATCCTTGTAGAAGAATGATCCATAGTGTCAGTTTTCAAGTTCAGCCTAGGTGGACACAACTGAGTACACCGAATATAAAAAAATTAAAAATATAGGTCATTTGTTCAAAAGGCATACAACTGTATGCCAGTACTATTCTGGCAATGCACAGTGAGCAGTAATAAGGCACTTGGGCTTCAGGCCAGTTATTTTACATTAAGAAGGTTCGTGGTCTGCACTCTTGTGGGAGAAGAGGCTGGACTCTGCCCTTCTGAGCTGGGAATTTCTGGTTAAAGGTTTATAGTGCCTGAATATTTGAACTGTATCTTACTGAAATTGGTACACCTTGTTTGCTGTAGCATAGACTAGATCCAGGCCTGCTGAATCTAGCTTTGTTTATATGCTTGTTGTTTGTTTGCTTATTATTTCCCTGGAACGCTAATTCCACCTAATACGCGGCTTCTCAGCGCTTCTGTGGATCACTAGTGATATCTGCATTGCTTACTGTACTTATTTCCTTGTTTCACTTGAAAGAAAGTTACTGTTTGTCATTTTTGCATTTAAGTTACCTGTAACACATTGCACTTAAGTTACCTGGCACTTGCGCGCTAAAGCAATTATATAAGTCAGCACTAAAAATTAAAAGCACTACACCCTCACTCCCCACTGGCCCTTGTTTTCAATTATTAAGGAATTCCCAATATTATTCTAGCATGTCCAAATGTCAGTTGTCAATCTCCTCTCCGGTCCAGCTGGTGAATCTAGGAATCTTGAGGCAATGTTACAACTGCCTCATGTACACAGACAACCCTCTCCTCCTCCCAACAAATTCCAACACATGTGAGAGATGCAACCATATAGCCAAACTGGAGGCTAAGCTCTCTCAACTCAGTACTGGCATAACCAGTCAGGAGGAGAAGGAAACCACACACCTATCACGACAGCAAACCAAACACATAATCACACAAAAACATACTCTGAGGCTCTAAATAAAGATCTGCCTAAGCAGCAGAGACCTCCAAAGCAGACACCCAAGCAACCGCTACCCCAAAACAAAACACGTGCAACACATATCTCACAAAGCCAGTGTGCCGAACAGTCACCGCCCTTAAGACTAAACAACACACCTGATACACTTGTAATAGGTGACTCTATCGTCAGGCACACTGACGCCCCGCTCACCAGGCTAAACAAGGAGAGGGTCACGGTGAGCAGCCTGTCAGGCGCTAGGATTCACCACATAACACAAGCACTCAGGTCACTCCAAGGCAAGTACAAATATGACTCAGTCATTGTCCATGCTGGTGTGAATGACCTGAGACGTACCTCCCTGGACTACATGAAAAGAGACATAAAGGAGCTCTCTGAGCATGTAGCCCAGGCCGGTATGACCCTGACCTTGAGTAACATCTTACCCTCACCAAGAATGATGCCACAATATGAAGACAAGATGATCAATTTCAACAATTGGCTTAAGTACTGGTGTCATTCAAAGGGGATCCAATGCCTGTCAGCTTGGGATGATATGCTCGACAAGCCACGATGCTTCGCTAGGGACGGCTTGCACCTGTCACCCCTGGGCTTTCGATATTGGCAAAGGCTCTTGCTACCCCATAGTGCCTTTTTTAGGCAAGGCTCAAAAGACAAACCCACCTCCATAGGTATCACAAGGGATAAGAAACTAAGAGTAATGCTACTCAACGCCAGAAGTCTAAACCTCAAGATGCACGCACTCGAAACTCTCCTTAGCATGGAGAACATCGATATCTGTGCAGTAACAGAAACCTGATTCAGGGCTCCCGAGAGCACCCCAGCACTACCAGGTTATACCTCATACCATGCTTTTCGGCCCCAAAACTTGGACCGAACCACAAAAGGAGGGGGAGTATCGATATTCATCAAAGATACCCACACCTCCAGGTTGGTGGCAAAGCACGAAGCATCAGAGACTATCCATGTGTAACTAATAGTGGGTAAAACTGCCTTCCAGTTTATAGCCTGCTATAGACCACCCTCCCAAACTCAGGAACCCCACACAGCCTTTCTGAGAACACTGGAAAATATGAAGGTCTCTCCAAACACCATTATATTGGGCGACTTCAACTACCCAAACATAGACTGGGAGCATTACTCTAGCTCCAACACCCTAGCCCAAAGGTTCCTAGAATTTATAAACTCAAATGCTATGGAACAACTTGTTACCACTCCCACAAGAGGGGAAAACATACTGGACCTGATCATCACCAACATGGGGACTCTATGCTCCAGACCAGAAGTGTATCCCTCACTGGTAAGATCAGACCATAAACTAATCTCACTGGATATTCACATCCCGACCCCACCCCCTGCCCAGAAAACCACAGTGAAAAACTTCTCTAAAGCAAATTTCACACACCTCAAAACCGAGGTAGAATCCTTCAAAGCCCCCGGGCCTGTAGAAAATACGGCCCAGACTGCAGAATCCTTTATAAACGCATTCTATGAACACCTTCAGGAATGCATGGATCATGCGATCCCAAATAAAACCAAGACCCAATCCTCCAAAGGCAGACGTCCTGTCTGGTGGACCCCAGCCATAAACAAACTATACAATAGAAGGAGGAAGCTACTAAATGATAGAGCAAAATCCCAAAATGGGAAGGCATCACTGATCAGTATTAGCAAAAAACTACGGGCACTCATAAAATTGTCTAAGGCCAGCTTCGAGAGAAAAATTGCACAGGACACTAAGGATAATCACAAGGCTTTCTTTAGTTATGTTAGGAACCTGGGTGGTAATTCCCAGATATGCTCAGAATTAGTCCAAAATGACAAAAAATACACTGAACCCACAGACATTGCCAACATCCTAGCTGACAGGTTCGGCGCAAACTCCCCCCCCCCCACCAAAAGGGCAAATATCTATCCCAGCAGAGTGCTGCCCCCCCTGACATCTCAGATGCTCAGGTAAGAGCCGCCCTCTCCAAAGCAAAAAGCACAGCATCAATGGGACCAGACTGTGTCCCGGGCTGCGTCCTACATGAACTCCAAGAAGAGCTAAACCCAAACATCAAACTACTGTTCAATCTCAGCCTTACTACAGGATATGTGCCCAAAGAGTGGCATACAGCAACAGTGGTCCCTCTCCATAAGGGTGGTGCCTCAACGGATCCTGGAAACTATCGCCCCATAAGCCTGACTAGCTTGGTCTGCAAAGCTATGGAAAGGATCATCATGGACCTCATAAATAAAGATATTGGGGACCTACAGACACTGGATCCTACCCAGTTCGGCTTTGTTAAGGGCAAATCCTGCCTCTTAAACCTGGTTGATTTCTTTGAAACAGTCACCAAGGCAATTGATGAGGGGAAGGTGGTCCACACAGCCTACCTGGACCTCGCAAAAGCCTTAGATACAATACCCCACTCGGGCATTATAGATAAGCTCACCAGCTTAAATATAAACCCCTATGTCACTAGATGGATTGCAAACTGGCTCAAGGACAGAACCCACATGGTTAGAATTGCTGGAGCCATGTCAAACCCCAAACCAGTTACAAGTGGTGTCCCACAAGGCTCAGACCTGGGACCTCTCTTGTTCGGTATATATTTTTCGGAGGTACAGACCAACACGGAAGGACTGTGGCTGACCAAGTTCGCAGATGACTGCAAACTGGGTGCCATAATCGACTCTCCAGCCGACAAAGCATCCTCCAAAAGGGCCTCATAGAAACAGACAACTGGTGCCAGAGCCATGGCCTCAAGCTAAATGCCAAAAAGTGTATAGTCATCCCCTTTGGCAAAAACAAAGTGCCCACAAATTACCACATAGGTGGTAATCCATTAAGTACAGAAGAAGTAATTAAGGACCTGGGGACCCAAGTTGATAGCAATCTCTCATTTGACAACCACGTGGCCAAAGTGGTTAGAAAAACATTTTATATAGCCCACCTAATCATCAAGGGATTCGCATCTAGATCAGGGGAGGTCATCGTGCCTCTTTACTCATCCCTCATCAGGCCCATAATTGAGTACAATGCCCCTTTTGGGATGTACCTTAACAGGCACCTGCAGCAACTGGAAAGACCCCAAAAGTACCTCACCAAGAGGATCAAAGGGCTCAAACAGATGCCATATGCTGCCCGGTTAAAGAAACTCCAGCTCTACTCAGTGGCATACCGCTTGTTCAGAGGCGATCTGTGCCTGACGTATAAAGCCATGTCCAACCCGGAATTAATGGACATGCTGCACCTCAGAAAATCCAAATCCCATCGAGCTACTCGCTCGAGAGACTTGAACCTCAACACTGAAATAAATAGGACATGCTGGAGGGACAGATTCATAACCCAGAGGCTCCCTTCACTCTGGGATAAAATCCCAGTCCAGGTTAGGCAGAGTCCCTCATTGACTCTCTTCAAGAGGAATCTTGATGAGTGGATGGGAGATCGTAGGTTTACCCCGGGTATCACTTCTGTGTCACTGTTAGACAGAGGCACAGTATACTAACCTCGAAAAAGGGCATAGCAAAATAAATTTAAAATGGGTGGCGAAAACCAAACACTATCTGGCTAGGCTTATAAATGCCCTAGGGCAGATAGCCTAGTATGAAACCTATAAGATAAACTGCCATTTCCATGTTTACAAAATTGTGAAGAATGGGACAAGTGGAACATTAGAGAGGAAGGGGCTGGCATACAAGCTGGGATTTATTTTTTAATTTTATTTTGCATTTGATTACTGGGTTGGTACACTGATCGTAGCTCATCATTCGCGGGTACTATGCAGGAAAAACAACAATGAAGAAAAAAGAGAACAGATAAGCAGTAAGATTTACATATCAAAAACAGAGCAGAAAGTAACA
Organism: Protopterus annectens; assembly: GCF_019279795.1. Lineage (NCBI taxonomy): Eukaryota > Metazoa > Chordata > Ceratodontiformes > Protopteridae > Protopterus > Protopterus annectens. Next base: position 403,565,813 of record NC_056737.1, read on the forward strand.
GTATATAACAAAAACTGTACAATAGCAATTAACAGATGCAGCAATTATGAAACGTAAGTTTTACAATTCTTGTGATTATATTTCAGGTTTACATCATGGTAGAAATTCTGTGGGATAATGAGAGTCAGGACAGGGGACTGTGGTAGAGTTAGGAGGTGGTAGTTGAAAAGATTAATGCTAAAGATAGAAAATACTATATAAACCTGATGAAGTAACACTTAAATTACTTACTGATACTTTCAGTGTCAATGAAGCAACAGGTAGCATACCTTTGGTGCAGAAAGCTGTGGCTTGTCTACCTACACCAGGTAGATTGATTGCTGACACTGCAGTGCATCATGAGGAAGGTCCTGCTCTCTTGAGTGTGCCATATTTCTGATGAGACATTAAACTGAAGATGTGAAGTTGTTAAATCTCGCTGTTTATTTTTGCATGTGGGTTCAGAGCCGATCCATCGACTCAGAGTTGGCCGCTTTACTAGCTAAAGATCTCAGAATAGCTCGAGGCCAGGACCCCCATACCATGATGCTCTCTGTCCTACCCCAGATCTAGTTTATCAGTGCAACTGATCACAAGGTCTACAGAGAGCTTGGGCCAGTAGAATTTATTTCTTTATATTTGACCTGTTTTTTTGCAAGTGTTTTCTTATAAAAAACTTGTATATATAGCTTAGTCTACTTTCTTATAAGGTTTTAGGCAATTAGCCTCAATATTTAGTTAGTATACTCCACGTTATTTACGGAGCGGTTTGCTCTAGGCCTTTGGCAGTTTTTCTTCTTAGTTAATTCTGCTTAGAAGTAAAATTACAGAGCGGTTTGCCCTAGGCCTTTGGCCGTTTTTTCTTTATCTTATAGTTAAAGTTTGAAGTTTGCACTTAATATTACTACCCTATCTCTTTGAAGTTAAATAGTAATAGTTAGTGTGTGTGCATGCTATATTTGTTCCATATATACTTATAGATAATGTAAAACACTGAACTTTCCTTATCAATGTCTGTGCAGGGACTTTATATTGGAGTTTGGTTTGTGCAGATTGCTGCTGTTTTTTGTGCTTTTGTTGTGATCGAAGTTGATCAGGGCTGTGACAACTTCTGTTGTTTCCAGTATGGCGGATCAGAAGGAAAAACAGAGGTCTGGCTTCAAGAAGTGTAATTGTTGGCAGAAGATTTCCATTACTGATAGACACATTAATTGTGTGTATTGTTTGGGGCCTGTACACCTTCAAGACGATTGCTCTATCTGCCAGTCCTTCAGCAGTATGGTCTTACTAGAATGGTGAAGGAAGTTGGTAGATAGAGGCTTTTTGAAGCCTAACTTTCAAGATTCACTGGATAAGGCTGACCAGACCTCCAAGTCTTCAAGGAGTCGAAGTCCTTAAAGGTGTCCTCGGAGTCAAGGTCATTGGCTCCTAGTCCTTCTGTGAGGGCACTGTCGCCGGCTCCGCAGTCTTCGGAACCATGCACCGAACAGGTGCCCAGGAGCCGGTCTTCAGTCTTGGTACCGATCTTAGAGACTCTGAAGTCGCTAACCCTTCGATCCGCGGTGTCTTTAGCTCCTTTGACCCGTTCGTCGAGGACCCTTTCCGATGTCGATGTGGATCGGGTGGTGCAGAGGCCTTTAGAGAACCCAGCATTGGCAAAATTACTATCGGCTTCGTCCCAATTGAGTTTGAAGCCCGAGACTGTCCACTGGCTGTGACTACTCCTCTTCCAAACTGAGCAGGGCCTTCGGAGCCAGAGGAGGAGGATCTGATGATTGTGGTGCCTTCGGAGCAGAGGCCTGTCCCAGTGCCTTCGGCTCCTTCAACCCTGACTTCTTCGGTTCCATTGGAAGAGTCTCGGAGCCGACACTCTCTCGTTGGCTCCGGGGGGGAGAGTCGAACTGATGCGTCAGTTCCGACCCTTCCTATCGTGGCTTCGGCGCAGATGAGCTCAGCTCCGTCCTCCGGTTTGGAGCCCGCTGTCTCAGCACCGGGGAGGCTACAGTCTTCTTCTGAACCAACGGCTTCCTCAGGTCGAGGCAGTGGTGCCTTCGATGCCACGAGGAGGGTTATGTCATCTAAAACACTCACATTGTCAGGTCCCTACTCTTCCTCCTCTAAAGTGCTGAGTTCTGTCTCTACACCTCCTGTTCCTCTCAACCTTCCACCTCCTGGGTGACTCTGCCCTTTAGTCGCTTGAAGGGCATGGGAGTCTTTTGATTCTATGGAACCGGTCCCTCGGAGGCCTAATAAATTTATTACCTCCCCCCAAGACAAGACGTTTCTCACAAGGGAAGTCCCTGTTGATGCCATGGTGGTGGCCGCGGCCACCAAGAAAGAGATGTCAGAAACCTCTTCTTCTGTCCATCCTCCTAATAGAGACTCTAGGACGATCGACAGATACAGGATCTTTAGTTCTGCAACATTTGCCATGAGATCGCTTAACTAACCCATTTCACCCATCTTTAACAAGATCTCCTCAAAGAGTTTGGAGATGCTCTAAAGGGCAACACAGATGATGCTGTCTCTGAGAAGGTGGCGGCAGAGCTTAATACCCTTAATTCTATTGTGAGCTCATCCATGCGGCTCATTTCTTATGCAGCCGATGGATCGAGCCGAGCAGCAGGTTCAGCGATAGCTCTGTGGAGAAAATCCTGGATGCGCTTCTGCTCCTTTGCGGAAGCCTTCAAGTCTTCCTGTGTCAGCACTCCATTTGATGTCTCTTCCTTGTTTGGGCCCAAAGTCAAGGAGACTCTCAATAGGTGTAAGCAGGAGGGAAAGACTCTGGCATAGGAGTCCGTTTTTCCACCCCTAGTAGACCATACCCGAAAGGGCAGAAAGGTGGGAAAATGTGGTTCCGAAAGTCCCAAGGAGCTTTCCAGAACACACTTATTGAACCCCCCTCCAGGGGCAGAGGAGGGGGCAATAATGGAAGATGCCACCCTGGCGACAGAGGGGGTCCGCAGAACCAGTTTGACAGGGAGCAGTTCCTTGGCAAGCTCTACCAGCGCTCCTGAGAGGAGGCCCGACTGTCCTGCTCTGGAGGCAGTCGGGGGTCACTTGGCTGTGTATCCGGATGCCTGGCTAGGAATTACAACAGATTGTTGGGTACAAAGCATAGTTACCAGAGGATATTTCATTCTATTTCTATGAAAGCTGTCTGTCGGCACAAAAATTCCAGATGTTCCACCCAGTCTCAGGGATCAAGCAGCCATAGAAATCCCAGAGGCTGCAGGAAAAGTCATCCAGCCAGTCCCAGCAGACCAGATAGGATCTCGAACTTACTCCAGATTCTTTTTAGTTCCAAAGAAGACTGGGGACTGGAGACCAATCTTGAATCTCAGCAGACTCAACACATTTGTAAAGAAGGAGAAGTTCCGGATGGTCACGCTTCAGTCTATCCTTCCATTCCTCGGAGTGAGCGATTGGATGTGCTCCATAGATCTCAAGGATGCGTACTACCACATCAGAATAGCCAGGCCATCCAGAGATCATCTGCGTTTCCGGCTGGGAGCCAGTCACTACCAATTCAGAGTACTGCCCTTTGGACTCGCAACAGCCCCCAGAGTGTTTACCAAATGTTTGACAATAGTTACGGCTCACTTGGGACGTCTAAGATTCAGAGTGTTTCCATATCTGGATGACTGGCTCCTTACTGCCGCCTCCAGGCATCAACTAATTCTGTCCAGGGATCACACTCTCAATCTATGCTCTCAGCTAGGCATCACTATCAATTTCGAAAAATCTGCGTTGTCGCCATCGCAGCATATATCCTTTATTGGAGCAGAGCTAGACACTACCACTGCCACAATAAGATTACCCCTGGACAGAATAACCTCTTTACGGACTCAGGTCTCAGACATTCTACAGAGAAAAAAATGTACCGGCCCATCAGGTTCTAAAACTCCTAGGCATCATGGCAGCTACTCTCATAGCAGTTCCTCTGGGACAAATGCACATGAGGATCCTCCAGTGGTTACTGTTCACCCAGTGATCATACCAACAACTTCCCATGTCATCCTTAGTTGTGATTACGGACTCTTGCAAGAATGATTTTCGCTGGTGGTTGACCAGCCAACAGCTTAGGATGGGTCGTCCATTTGTTCTCCCCCCCCCCCCCTGCTGTTGGCCACGATGACCATGGACGCTTCCCTGATAGGGTGGGGGGGGGGCTATTTCAGGGAAGTACTGCCCAAGGCACCTGGTCAGAGACAGAGTCACAGTTGCAAATCAATGTTCTGGAGCTGAGAGTGGTGCTTTTGGCGTTGCAGCACATTCATGACTCTCTACCTCTAGGTACATTTGCCATACAGGCAGACAACATGTCGGTTGTCTGGTACATCAACAAACAAAGAGGAACCAGGTCTTACCTCCTGTGTCGTGGGGCCTTGAGAATTTGGCAGTGGGCTGTGTCCACTGGGCGCTTTCGGATTGCAATGCACATCCTGGGGAAATCCAACGTAATAGCGGACAAACTGAGCAGAGCCATTCTGTTACGAGTGGTCCCTCAAGAACAAGTTGCAGAGAAGATTTTCCACAGGTGGGGCCAGCCTTGCTGCGACCTGTTTGCATCCCCTATGAATGCTAAATGCATAAGCTACTTTGCCGTAAATCCCCCACCAGGGGACAACCCAAGGGACTCACTCGTACACGATTGGCCCCCGGGACTCCTGTATGCCTTTCCTCCTATTCCCCTGATTCCCAAGTTCTTGCAGAATGCCAAAGCTCTTAGCAGGACAGTAATCTTAATAGCTCCGCTTTGGCCTCGTCAGATTTGGTTACCCTTTCTCTGACTCTACCAACTGGAGGAACCTTGGATTCTGGACCCATTTCCTGATCTTCTGATACATTCGTCAGGAACCCTCCTCCCCTCTCTTCATTCCCTCAGACTGACAGCTTGGCTGCCCCAATTCCCGTCCTAGCCAGGTCACATGACTTTTCTTCGGAGGTAGAACACATTCTTGTGTCTTCCCATAAAGCTTCTACTAGAAAGTTATATGCTAGTAAATGGAAGTGTTTTGCCATTTGGGTTTCTCGTAGCAGCGTTGATTCCTATTTGGCCCCTATTGCTAGTATTCTGGAATTTCTCTCTAAACTTTTCAAGAAGGTACTGCCACAATTAGAGTACAATTGACTGCCATCTCAAATTTTCATCTTGGAACTGAGGGTTCTAACTTAATGTTGCACAAATTGTGTCAGGCCTTCCTTAAGGGCACCGTTCATCTTAGGCCTCCTTTTAGAGAGCCATTTACTCCCTGGAATCAAAATTTTGTTCTGTTCCATATTATTCTTCCTTTTGAGCCTGCTTCATCTTGTCAATTGAAGTTCCTATCCTGGAAGACTATTGTCTTGGTGGCCATTACTTCAGCACGCAGATATCTGAGCTTCAAGCCCTTTCTGTCAAACCACCGTATATGGTGTTTCATCCTGACAGGGTTTCACTGAGGACTAACCCTTCATTCTTGCCAAAAATGTGCACTGAGATCTATCTGAGCCAGACTATTGAACTTCCAACCTTTTTCCATAATCATTCTAGTCAGTTGGAATACATGTTGCATAAACTTGATGTCCACAGACAATTGAAATTCTATTTGGACAGGACGATGGAATTTCGAAGATCTGACCAGCTCTTTGTATCTTATGCAGACACCAAGAAAGGATTCTCAGTTTCTAAAGTTACCCTTTCCAAATGGTTAACTGACTGCATTAAATTTATCTACTCTTCTGCCAACCAAACATTAGATTATGGTGTGAAGGCCCATTCAACTAGAGCCGTCTCCATGTCTTCGGCTTATACGGCTCGTTTACCTTTGGATACTATATGTGCAGCTGCTACTTAGTCCAAGCCTCATACTTTTATCACTCATTGCAAAGTGTACAAGGCCTCCAGACACAGAGCTTCTTTGATTTCACTGTCCTCAGGAATATACTCCTGTGAGCCACCCAGGATTAGGGTGCTTGGGACGCTACCCACGTGTAAGAATAAATGGTAAGATTTAACAACTTCACATAAAGATGTTATGTTCTTACCATAACGTTCCATGTGAATTGTTTATCTCGCCTTTATTCTTACATTCCCTCACACCTTCCCCATCCGGGTCTCAAAGAATGGGTAAACGTGGGGTCTGGTAGTCTTTTCTGGGGTTCTTACTCCTGCTGGAGTACTTTTGAGTTACCTTTTTCTTGCTGCTGAGTTCTGCAAACTAGATCTGGAGTAGGACGGAGAGCATCATGGGATAAGGGGCCTAGCTATTCTGAGATCTTTAGCTAGTAAAGCAGCTGACTCGGAGCCGATGGATCAGATTCAAACCCACGTGTAAGAATGAAGGTGAGATAAATGGGTCTATATTACGAAAGTGAAAAGAGGTTTACGCGAATACGTAAATGTCAAACCGTATAGTGCGAAGTGGAATTAGAGCGAAAGTCGAAAACCGAGAAAATGGCAATATCGAATTTACATGGTTGGCCCGTCTGTGGATTAGCTGCATAAGGTAAGTGTTGGATAGTTACGGAGTTTAGGATAGGGTGCGGGTTAAGGTAAGTGCTTAGATAAGTAATGTATGTTAGATTTAGTGTAGGGTTAGAGGTAGGGTTTTGTTAAATGTGTGTATGTAGGTTATTTTTTTTGTTTGTGTATATTTTCGTAGGGGAAATGTGCGGTAGTTACGGACCTTAGGGTTAAGGAGGGGTTAAGGATAGTGCATAGATAGTTTTGTATGTGGGGTTTAGTAGTTTTGGAGGTAGGGTTTTGTTAAATTTATGTATGTGGATTATTTGATGTTCATCGTGTTACCCTGCTGCAGTCATCACACTTGGGTTATCCTGCCATCAGGCAGTCCTGCAGTCGGCCCGAGTTCCAAAGTCTTGGTCCGGCGTCTGTTGCTGTCGCTTCTTCCCTGACGTTAGTGCGTCAGGGGTATATAAGAGGCATCCAACGCCATTTTCTTCAGTCTTTCTTGCTGCGCGGTGCCCGAAGCAGAAGCAGTTCGCAAGTGCCAGTCGGCAGACACCTGAGATTTTCGATTCGAATTTCGGTCCAAAGTCTTCAATAAAGCTAAGTACCCTGTTGGGGAACCTTTTCTTGTCTCAGTCCGATGTCAGAAAAAGTTAACAATTGCATTTCTTGTGGGAAGCAAATACCTCATAAGGACTTCCATTCTTACTGTATTCCTTGCCTAGGCCCAGACCACGACGTCACAGTTTGTCAGTTTTGTGCTAGGTTTAATAAACGAACTATCAAACGCCGTTTTGACTTCGCTCGACATTACTTTGGTAGGAAATTTAATTATATCATGCCGTCAGAGCAGCCGACGACCGGCATGCATAAAAACCGCAAGGATAAGGACAGGCAGTCTAGGAACAAGCCAGACTCCGAGGCCTCTGCTGGGCCTGTCACCGGTTCTCCAGTTTTCAGTGAGGCGCCTATGCAGCCACTGACGACCACAGAATTGGAACCCCAGACAGCTGCGGATTCTCAAACGGAGTGTACTAGGCCGACACAGCCATCCTTATTAGGCCCTTCCGACACTGGAGCAGAAGGAGACCCCGGTGCAGTGGAAACACCTTCGGTTGCAGAAGGTGTCTTCAGACCGACTACACTCACCATTAAATCTTATGCTAAGCTTAAAACTCCTTTAAAACCAAAAAATACTGTACATCAGTCTGCAGTTCAAGGCCCCATGCCTAAGAAACAGATGCTTAAGATGGCTGAAGATTTGATTACCCTAATCAGGGGTTCCTATCCCCCTCCAGATAAAAGACCAAGACAAGAGGAGGATTATGCTTCCTCTGACCAGGTTTCAATTTCCTCAGATTCTTCTGAGGAACAGGATTACACTATTCCCCCTTATGAGGACTCTGATGCTGAAGACTCTATTCCCTCAGCATCTCCCCCTGAAGACTACTCCTTTGGGGAAACTTTACATACCATGAGGGAACATTTCCACTGGGAAGGCCAGGACTACTCTGATTCTAAGAAAAGGCTCAGAGAGTTCCTTTTACTACCCCAGCACAGACCACTTGCTTTCCCTCCAGTTTTAGATATTGTGGATTATGTTTACTTGGAGTCTAGTCTAAATCCAGACTCTCTACCTCCTGCCCCAGCCAAACCAGACAGATACTACAGAGTACCTGATTCACACAAATTCCTTTATAAAAGCGCTGTGGCTGACCCAGAAACAATTTCCCAGGGTCCCAAGGGGGCTAAAGCTTCTATGGTTAAAAATCCTGTGCCCTCTGAAAGGAATTCCAGAGCCCTAGATAGATGGGGAAAGAAAATATACACCTCAGCAACTCTGGCTATGAGAGCATTAAATTGTCAGTTTCACATGCTGAAATATCAGCAATTCCTAATGTCTCAATTAAAACAAAAAATGAGCACACATACTGAACAGTCTGAATTCAAGGAAATGCAGGATCTGTTGCTTGCAGCTGAACAGGTGGGCAAACATACTTTACAATGTGGATTTGATTCATTGGGAGCTTCCTGTAGAGCAGCTGTTACTGGGTCTGCATACGTAGACATGCTTGGTTAAAAGAACAAACCCTGCCTGATTATGTTAAAGCAAAATTATTGGTTGCACCTTTACAGCAGGATGTATTATTTGGTGTCAAAGCAGAAGAGGTTTTAAAGAAAATGGAGGATAAGGCAAAGTCTATGCAGACGGTCAATGATTTTTTACAGGTACAACCTCCTTGTTTCAGCAGAAATTGGCCAACAAAAAACTGGTCCTTTCCAGCTTCTGACAGATCACAGATGGGCAAATACAGACGCCCAAGGGGCAGAGGCCAGTCACAAGGCCCGTACAAACCTCGCCAATGGGGTACTGCTACCCAGAAAGAAGACAGGCCCCAAATTAGCAGAAGGCAAACACAATGACTCAATCCTCAAACTACCAAGCAAATCTCTCCTGGCAGCTCCCTTGGGAGGAAAATTAGCATTTTTTGCAGACAACTGGCACATCATCACAAAAGACAAATGGGTCCTAAACATTGTCTCACAGGGATACAGATTCCACTTTCATACCTTGCCAAGGATAAAAGGAATGCCAAACCTGCCACCAAATCAATGGGCAGAGGCACAAAAACAAATTGCAGCTCTCATGGACATGAGAGCCATTCAACAGGTACCTACACAGGAGCAAGGACAAGGATTTTACTCAAGACTCTTTCTAGTCCCAAGAAAAGAGAAAGCATGGAGACCCATTCTGGATCTTTCAATTCTGAACACCTATCTGCAAGTACCAAAATTCAAGATGGTAACACTACAGCAGCTCCTTCCCATGCTGGGCAAGAATGCTTGGCTAGTAACGTTGGGCCTCAAGGAGGCATACCTGCATGTCCCGATCAGAAAAAATTGCAGAATATACTTCCGCTTCGTTGCAGGTTCAATGCATTATCAATTCTCTGCACTGCCCTTTGGCTTATCTACTGCGCCCAGGGTCTTCACAAAATGCCTGGCACCAGTAATTGCATACTGCAGACAAAGAGGAATTCAAATATACCCATACCTGGACGACTGCCTTATTCAAGCAGAAAGCAAGGACATTCTTTTAAAGCATCTGGCATTTGTCAAACACCTTCTAAGTTGCCTAGGGTACACAGTAAACGAAGAGAAATCAAAACTAGTGCCCTCACAAAACATAATATTCCTGGGTGCCAGCTTGAATACAACGTCCCAGATGGCTTATCTCATGCCAGACAAGCAACAACAGCTGACTCAATATTTCAAAATAATGGCAACAAAGACCCAACTCCCTGCAAGAAAAATTGTGCAGGCCCTGGGATTCATGGCATCTTGCATACTACTAGTACCATTTGCAAAACTGCATATGAGGAAATTACAATGGTACCTGAAAAGCGTATGGACTCAGCACAGCCACAGCTTGGAAACAATGATACCACTCATTCCCTGCTTTCAACAGGAGTTTCTGTGGTGGGCACAGGCATGTCACCTCAACAAGGGTCAGCCTTTCACCTTACCCACAGCTAGGCAAACTATGACAACAGATTAATCAGACTATGCCTGGGGAGCACACATGGCAGGACAGTGCATTCAGAGCAAATGGACTACAGATCAAAGGCATCTGCATATCAATCAAAAAGAAATGCTAGCAGTACAGCATGCCCTAACAGCTTTCAAGGACCTCTTACACCCAGGACAACTAATAAAGACGGACAATACCACAGTAATGTGGTACATAAACAAGCAAGGGGGCACACATTCCTACCCTCTATGCAGGAAAGCAATGACCTTGTGGAACACAGCACTGTCTTACCAGGTTCATTTACAAGTACAATTCCTGCCAGGAAAGAAAAACACATTGGCAGACGACCTAAGCAGAAACATCATGGATCCATAGGAGTGGAAACTAGATCCACAAGTATTTGCAATGATAGCTCAAAAATGGGGACGCCCAGACATAGATCTGTTTGCCAGCCCCCAAAACTACCAACTTCAAAAATTTTGCACAAGGACATTCCATCCATAAGCTTGGAAAGTGGACGCCCTCTCATTCAGTTGGAAAACATTAACAGTGTATGCCTTTCCTCCACTGCCTCTTCTAGCAAAGGTACTGCTGAAAGTCAGATTAGAGAAGCCACAAATGATACTCATTGCAACAGACTGGCCACGCCAGCATTGGTATCCAATTCTAAGGAACATGGCCCACGGCCCACCATGGATTTTACCACAAATTCCTCATCTGCTCACCCAGCGAGACAATCAGATTCTACACAGCCAACTCAAGACTTTAAACCTGGCTGCATGGCTAATTACCTAAACAACCAGCCAACACCTCTATCCAAAGCTGTTATGGATGTCATTCTGGAGGCCAGGAGGCCCAGCACCAGGAAAACCTATTCAGACAAATGGAAAAGATTTTGCGCCTGGAACCAGGCTAAAGGCCAAAATCCCCTTGACCCAAACATTCCTCAGATTCTACAATATTTAACTGAGATGTTGCACAAAGGACTTTCCTTTTCATCTATTAACATCCACGCCTCAGCAATTTCAGCTCATTACAACACGGATCCTCCTTTATTCTCACATCCACTCCTAAGACAGTACCTCAGAGGGGCTAAGAACATAAGACCGCCCAGGAGAGCACCAACACCTACTTGGGATCTCAACTTTGTTTTGGAAAAGCTTACACTGCCGCCCTTTGAACCAGCTTTTTCAGCTGATTTAAAATTTCTTTCATGGAAAACTGCCCTGTTACTAGCATTAACCTCAGCTAGAAGAGTCGCAGTGGAGCCTTTCCTCATTTTTCATCAAGACAGAGTCTCTCTACGAACGAACCCTTCCTTTATGCCAAAGGTGGTATCCAGTGTGGCCCTAAACCAAACCATTCATTTGCCCACCTTCTTCCCAAATCCCCAGAACAAAGGAGAAAGACTCCTGCACTCTTTGGACATTCACAGACAATTACGTTACTACTTGGATAAAACTAAGGCTTTCAGAAAATCTGATCACAAGGAAAAGCTATCTTAAAACAGACCATTTCTAAATGGATAGGGCATTGCATACGTTTCTGCTACACGCATCATGGGAAAACCGGTACCTGCTAACATTAGGTCCCACTCCACCAGGGCTACAGCTACATCAGCAGCCTTTCTCAGGAGAGTGCCAACCAAGGATATTCTGGAAGCTGCAACTTGGAGTTCAGTGTACATCTTCACCAAACACTATCACTTACCTCTATATTCTAAGACTAGAGCTGGTTTTGCCACTGCAGTTCTGCAGGGTCTACTAGCTCCTTCTAACCCTGTTTAACTCCACCACCCACCCTTATCTTTGGGATTCAACCCACGTGTGATGACTGCAGCAGGGTAACACGATGAACATAGTACAGTTTTGTACCTACCATAAATGTAGATGTTCGAGTGTTCACCCTGCTGCAGTCCAGGTTACCCTCCCTCCATCCCCCCTGAACTAGCTGAACTTATCTATACCACTCTATCCTATACTACCTCTGTGGTGTATTTGCTTGTGCCTGAAGGTATTGTTTTATTTTTATATAGCTACATATATATATATATATATATATATATATATATATATTGCCTACCTATTGGGGGCACCTGACATCTGGGGCAAGAAAAACTGAAGAAAATGGCGTTGGATGCCTCTTATATACCCCTGACGCACTGACGTCAGGGAAGAAGCGACAGCAACCGACGCTGGACCAAGACTTTGGAACTTGGCCGACTGCGGGACCGCCTGATGGCAGGATAACCCAAGTGTGATGACTGCAGCAGGGTGAACACACTAACATCTACATTTATGGTAGGTACAAAACTGTACTTTTTGTTTGGGTGTATGTCTATAGGGGACGTGTGCAGTAGTTACGGACCTTGGGGTTAGGGAGGGGTTAAGGAAAGTGCATAGTTAGTTGTGTATGTGGAGTTTAGTGTCAGGTTAGAAGTAGGGTTTTGTGCTTTACTTTAGGTTAGAAGTAGGGTTTGGTTAGTGTATGTGTGGTTTATTTATTTTATTTGGGTAGGTAGTATATAGGTAGTGGTGGGGTTGGCCGACTAGGACAGTTAGATTTTTTTTTCACTGTTTAGTGCGTTCGGGATTTTTGCGGTTCGCGGTATAGGGGTCGATGTTTTGGTATTCGTGCATAAGGTTTTTCGCTTTCATAATATAGACCTGAGATAAACAACTCACATTGAATGTTATGGTAAGAACATAACTTTTTTTTCATCTGCTTCAGCTGGTGGTAGGGTCAGATGGATGTAAAAGAAACTCCAGGAGGTCAGCAACCAGTCACTTCAAAGTATTTATTCAACAAATGGAAAAAACAGTTGTTAAGCGCTTTCGTTAGACCTTCATCGGAACAACAATTAATTAAAACATTCACAGTATATACCCCTCCTAACTCAGTCACATAATATACTTAATCATTTAAAGTAAAATCATAATAATTACTAGGTGACATCACTAAAAACCAAATAAAATCATTTTATACTATAAGACAATTTTAACAGGGGGGGTAATAGGACAACTGTCATTTAATCCAGCAAAATTGCAGGCATCCAATAATATCTGCCATCTAAGTTCTGCAGCAGACCTTTTAAAAAGCGGATAGATGAACATGTTTTAGGTATTAAAAACAAAAAATGCACGAATGCACTTTATAGGCATGTGGAAAGTTTTGGTAATCATAATTTTAATTTTTTAATTATTGAACAAATTCGGAAAGATTTACAAGGGTGGGTAATGAACGAACATTTAGATAAACATGAACTTAGATGGCAGATGATATTGGACGCCTGCAATTTTCCTGTACTAAATGACAGTTGTTCTGTTACCCCCCTGTTAAAATGGTCTTCTAGTATAAAATGATTTTATTTGGTTTTTAGTGATTTCACCTAGTAAATATGTTGATGTTGTTCTGATTAAGGTCTAACGAAAGTGCTTAACAACTGTTTTTTCCATTTGTTGAATAAATACTTTGAAGTGATTGGTTGCTGACCTCCTGGAGTTTGTTTTACAACAGCAGTTCTTGGTTTTATCCTTTGGTGTTTTGGATGTAAAAGATCCTATAGCACCCATGAAAAAGAGTAGGGGACCTTTATTTATATACAAAAATAACTTGTGTACAAAATATTTACAAATATATAGCTATACAAATCTGTTTACTCATAATAATTTCCTTTACAGTCATACATTTTCATCCCTATTAGACCTCACTCCTTTTTCCATAACCACCATCTGATTTTACTTGATATTGTTGCTAAAACCCATTTACCATTAAACATAATTTAATTTGTTCTTTCATTCCATATAACATAAAATAAATTTATCTGCTCTGTTGCCATATTCTTTACTTCTGTTCTTATAGTATCCATATTTAATCATATCCATGTTTATTTTATCCAGTTTTTTTATATCTTCAAAAACATATTTACATAGTTTTCCCCATAATGTTTTTACTCTTACACATTTTGTAGTTTCTTCTTCTTGATAATGTTAAACATATTCTATCACTTTTCTTTTTATATGGCATATTCCTTTTGCTGGCAATTTATCTATTACCAGTCTCTACAAACATCTTGACATTCTACTTTCTGATTACAACATTTATTTCTTATATTTATACCCTTAATTTTTTTTTAAATGTTAGATTTTCCCATGATTTTACATAGTAATGTTTTATCATTACATTCTTATACCATACTTTTCTTTTTGTATATCATCAGATTTTATTTTCCACACGATTTTTTGTCAGCATTTCATTTCTTCATTTATATGCACTTTGTTTTGTTCCCTTTTACCATACTCTAGAAATTATCTTATTTATATAGTTTTACTACTAATCTCTCACCTTTTCTTTTATCCACTTTAACACTTTGTACAAATTTAATGAAGCAGCATATACCACTGGGTTAATTAACCTTAAACTATCTTTAGTTGCATACAAAACTCCTCTTTTTACTGAGTTTAATTTAAGAACCCCATATAAATGAAAGAATATCTGCAATAATTCATTTTCAGATACTGTTGGCAACATAAATACACTTGGTAAGTATGCTTTTTTCCCCATCAGTACTGAATTTTTTCAAATAAGCCTTTTTTCTGAATGATAAGTTATATGTTCTTCAGAAAGGACAGGTTTGTTTTATTTCTTGTATTGTTTATTTATTTTTTTGCGCCATTGAATTCTGCTTGCATCTTCATTCCCAAATTTTTACCTAACACAGAAATTTCATCCATTGTAATGTATATGCCATACATGTTTATTATATCACCTAAGCCTTTACTTTTCTCTTTATTTAAAGCCGTCCTCATCATCACCCCTAGATGCTCATTTGCGCAAATTACTTTGTTTATACAAATTTAGTTTTTTTGCAAGTATAATGTCATCTGCATATGTTAACAGAACTGTAATTCTTAACCCTTTAGGTGTTATATACCCTGCCACATTCATTTATTTCATATACTATCTCATTCATACCTAATGCAAAGAGTATACAAGTCACTGGACATCCCTTTCTTACACCATTCTTCATAGGTACCTCTTGGCTTAACCAGCCATTTACAAGTATTTTTGCTTTATTATTACTATACGCTGACATACATAATTTCCTAACTTTCTCACTTGTATCATATTCTTTCATTATTACCCCGATTTCATGTCCAGTTGTATCAAATGACTTAAGGTTTCCAATCATGATTTTTGCTTCATCTTTTCTGTTCATATCATCCACAACTTTTCTATCATTTAATAATTTTTGAGAGTTCTTCCCCTTTATATTATGTATACTATCTTCCATAATATTTTTCATTTTAGTTTAAAATCTCGTGTATTATTATTATTCAACACTATCTGTCTCCAGTTTAATTATCTTCTGTCTTTCTTCTTCCATATTTATTTATTGTTTTTATTTGATATTTGTTTACCAGGGAGGTCTGCCTGGGCAGTTACCTGTTTTCAATGGAGGCCCAGGGAGAAAAGCTCCAAAAATACAATTGAATGAAGTACATATTTACAAAGTACAAGCTACATGTTATTTACAGTTACAATAGTTGGATGTTCATGATGTCAAGCAAACATAAAAGTGGAAAAAGCTAGCGTATTGGTGTAAACACACGTGCAGTCTTTCTATAATCTGAAACGATTCAGCAGTTGAAAGTGAAAGTTATTAGTGGTAGTGTAGGAGTGTAGCTAACAATAGTGAATAATAGTGCATAGTAGAAGTTGTTAGGATAGATAATTAGTGAACAGTAGACATTAGCTGTATTAGAATAGTGGTGTAGATGGTTTACCGTCAAAATGTCAAGCGCACTTTCACAAATGTGCATATTATTGACACCTTTAAGCGAAACCGATAATGCCAATGTTGCAAAATGTCACATAAACACCGAACATTGGTATTTCCGATCGCTCTACAACTAAAAACAAGTTGCAACATGGGTCAAAAAAGGGGGCGAGATTTTGCAGTTCGGAGCATCTGTGTTCGGAATTTTCAACAGTCGCAGGTCAGAGTTCGCATTTGCGGTGTCGAGCAATAAGCGCTCAACATTTTGATGGCAAACCAGTGTAGATATAATACATATATTTTAAATGATATAGGTCCGATTGTAGAAGAGTAGGTGGAGATCTGAGGATGTGGCTGGAGTAGTATGAGGATGAGGCTAGAGAGGTAGGTTAGAGTGTTTGGAAGTATGTGTCATAGGGGTTATCAAAAACTGTTACGTGTTGGGGTGAGATTAAAATGAGAGAAGGGGGTGGAGTGGAGGAGATAGGAAGTAGTAGAGGTATGATTGTGTTTGGTTGTGACGGCTATATATAATTCTATGAGAGAAGGGGGTGGAGTGGAGGAGATAGGAAGTAGTAGAGGTATGATGGTGTTTGGTTGTGACGGCTATATATAATTCTGTGAAGGAGGGGGATATGGTGATGGTGAAATGGCTATGGAGCAGGGTGTGTTATCAGCAGAGGTAGAGCATGAACAAAGCCAGGAGTCAGATAAATGTGCTTTAAGAAGTTTTTTTTGAAGTGAGTGGTGGTCACTACTATTAGAATGTATTGTGGGGTACACTTCCAAGTCTTGGAGATGCAGTTGGAGTAGTGTGCATCTCCAAAAATGTTATTAGATTTTGTTATATGTAATAACAGTTTGTCAGAAGATCTTGGGTTTCTTGTATTAGACTATGATAGAAGTAAGATGTGAAGTTGTCATATCTCGCCTTCATTCTTAACTGATGGAGCCAGAGATGAACTCTGAACCCAACTCTGTTGTTTTTTTACAAGCTCGAGGTCTTCAACTAGCTTGAGGCTAATCCCCTATCCCATGATGCCCTAGTGTGCTCCTCAGATCTCATTTGCAGCAGAAACAGAGCGTTGTTTGACTAGCTCAGGCTAAGTGACAAATCTTTTCTTACTTATTACACGTTTAAAGCTGTTTTTTTTCTCTTAACTGTTGAAAATAGCTTGGTAGTAGTTCTACCACATATTGTTTTTTCCAGTTCTTCAAGATTAAAATTTAAAAAATTAAAAATAGAATACCTTTATCTCTCTAAGCCTTTTGTTTGTTCGGCCTACCCTTACCCTATCCCGTCTCATAGTTATTCAGAGTGTTTTTGATAATTTTTTTGGCTTTAAGCATTATTAATGTGTACAGTTGAGTTATAGAAGTTTATAAGTGTTTAGCAGTTGTAGTGTGTAGTTATACTTAATGGCCCATTTAAAGTTAGATGGCTTCCTTTCTTCAGCTTTGTTAGTGTTAGTCCGAAGGTTCTGTGTGTGTGTTTTCTTTTACCTTCTGTACTTGGTAAATTTTTAGTAATAAATATATATATATATATATATATATATATATATCTTTGTCTTTATAACCTCTGTTAGCGAGATTTATAACTGGTTGTTCCTTTTGATATACATTGCTGTTTAGAATGCCAAAACAGGCAAAGAGTCGAAACCTTTCGGTTTCAAAAAATGCCCAAAGTGTGGGTAAAATATGTCCTTGACTGACTGACGCACAGAGTGTGTCTGTTGCTTAGGTACAAGTCATTTCCAGGACCCTTGCACTATTTGTCATTCTTTTAGCACTAGAGTCCTCCATGTGAGGAAAAATAAATTAATTTTAAAAGGACTGGTAAAGTCTAGCTTTGCTGAAGCCATAGAAAAAGGTCAAAGCTCCCAGTCAGAGGCTAAGTCCCATTTTTTTGGACTTCCATCTTAAAAATTATTTGTCTAGAATTTCAGCTCATATTTCTAACACTCAAGATCTAATAGATAAAATCAGTGGAATTAAATGGGAAAATAGTTACTATTGGGTAACTATGTGAAGGCACTATATACTAACATTAAGAGAAGGTGGGGACTTGAAGCTGTTCAACTAATGTTGGGGGATGGTCCTAGAACCTCCTTTTTGATATTACTGCTAGAATTTTGTCTTTCCCATAACTATTTTTGTTTCAATAAGGACTTCTTTCTCCAGATCAAAGGTATGGCAATGGGGGCTGCTTTTGCACCCTCATATGCCGTACTATATATGGACTATTTTGAAAAATTATTCATTTATTCTACTTCTTTCTATCAAAACAATGTAGTATTTTACAAACGGTTCATTGATGATCTTATATTAATATGTAGTGGTGAAATGTCTGAATTTCTTGAATTTTTTGATGTTTTGAACAGTAATGGTCATGGTCTAAAATTTTCTTATGAAATGGATAGAGTTAAGATCAATTTCCTTGATTTAACTCTCTTCCACAATGATGACTACATAGGATATAGACCCTATAGGAAACAGACCTCAGTGAATATGTTTCTACATGCAGAAAGTATGCATCCGGAACATCTGATTTGGTCTCTTCCTTTTGGTGAATTTCAAAGGATTTTTAACCATACAAGTAATAGGGATGAGAGACTTTTGGAATTAAATAAGGTCGAATCCAGACTATCTGAGAGGGGCTATAGCAAAGACCATTTGTTAAACTGTAAAAATAAAATTCTTGGAATTACAGACCACTCCGGTTATGTAGATAAGAGTCCATTTGAGACAGGAGAGACGTAATTCATACACTAGGAAAATAACAAGTAAGACTACACCTAGGGTTAGAAACATAGATATTTCAAAAAACAGTGAGTCTAAATTATTTTTTGTCATGAAATATTCTCCCATATCCACAGAAGTAAGTAACATCATAAGGAAATATTGGCATCTTATTTGTGAAGATGAAAGTATTGGTGACATTTTTCCCAAACAGTTAATGTTTTCATATAAAAGGGGAAAAAATTTAAAGGAGCTACTAAACTATAATTTTAGTGAGAAATTTAATGTGGGTATTAATAAGAATATTGTAGGTACTTTCTCTTGTTGACAGTGTAGTGTATGCAGCAGGGTCCTAAATGTAACTAACATTAATGATATACCTTTTGTAGCCAGACACTTTTTCAATTGCAAATCCACAGGAGTGGTATACCTGTTGGGATGCTCATGTTCTAATTCATGGTATATAGGTCAGACCAAAAGAATGGTTCGAGTTCGAATTTTGGAACACTTAAAAGATATTAGGAATAAAAATGACTATAGCCCAGTGGCCAAACACTTTTTGGAAAAACATAAAGGTGATGCTAGTAGTTTAATTTTTTGTGTATTGGGCCAACCTTTCAGTTATGTAAATGGGGGATCAATTGTCCTGAAACTACTTGAATTGGAGACTAGGATGATACTTAAATTCAAGACGTTGAAACCACATGGACTTAACCTAGAACTAAGTATGTAACATCTTTATGTATAAAATATTTAGAATTATACTAAATACATATTCTTGTTTTGGTATAATACATACCATTTAGTTAGCCAAACATGAGCCATCTTGGGGTATAGGAGCTGTTATTGTTGGAATGTATTTAAAGTTAACTGTCAAATATTAGTTCATGACATTATTTTTTATTACATATATTAAAATACAAAACTTGAAAAATATGTGTATATGTGTGTGTGTATGTGTATGTGTGTATATGTATGCATGTGCACATGTGCATGTATGTATATGTATGTATATGTGTATATATGTATATGTGTATATACATATATATATATATATATATATATATATATATGTCATTTTTAGAAGTTAGCATAATAGAAATGAAATAGTTGTCTATACATATACTGATAATATATAGAAGTTGCCCTTATCTTGTCTATTTCTTAGTTCATAGTGAGTCTTCTCTTTACTATTTTTCTTTATTACTTAAAAAAATTTTTTGGAAGTATTCTCTTTCATTAACTTATACTGATGTTTAAATAAAGACTGATTATATATGAAACATAGTAATGTAGTAATAATAATAATTGTGAAACTGAGATTGTTAATACTTTGTTTTTAATGTCAAGAATTTTTGTAAAGACATTAAATAATGGTAGAGCACTTTAAAATGTTAATTGATTAATTGGTGCTGATTAACTAAAAAAGTTTGTATAAATAATAGTTAACAGCACAATGAATTTGTGATCCATTTGAAGGCGAAAAGCCGAGGTACCAGATCGCAATAAACGTTGGCTTGGCACTGGCTTCCTGTGTTGTTCGTTGGAGCTAAGTCCCATTTATCTGACAAAACAAAATCCTCCAAAAGATCTTCTACTTTGGAGGAGTCTGAGCTGACTAAAATGACACCTAGAATGTCTCCGACAGTATCTAAAGAGATCGAATCAGAAAGACAGTCAACCTCAGCTCCAATGGTTTCGGAGCCGTTGGTTTTAACAGTATGGAGCCAGTCCCCTGCATTGGAACCGGTATCCCCTAAGTTACAATCACCACTGCTGCAAATGTCAGCTTCTCCAGCCCCATCGTCCAGATCCTCTGAAGCCTCTCTAATTTTGATGTGTATCATGTGGTGCAGAAACTGTTGAAGACACCGACGTTAGCCAAGCTTTTATCGGAACCGACCCTCAGGGCCTTGCAACCGACTGTACCTACCCCCTCTGTCTTGATTACTCCGACCCAACTCGTGGTTTCGGAGCCAGGACGGGTGAAGCCGATGGTGACGGGATTGTTGGAACTGAGACCTGCTCCAGGACTTTTGGCCCCGACTACTCCAACTACCTTGGTGCCATCTGGGGAATCTAGGAGCCGACACTCACTGGCTGGCTTCAGGGGGATGAGTGGAGCCGACTTTTTGTCGGATCCGACCCTTCCTTTCGGTGCTTCGGCTCGTGTGAGCCCAGCTTCTAACTCTGCCTTGGAAGCCTATTCCTGTGGTGCTGGAGGTGTCTCTCGGTTCCTCTGAGCCAGAGCCTCTTTCAGCTCATGGGAGGGGGCGTTTTGAAGCTATGAGGAAAGCCCTGTCCTCGGAGACAGCCTCACCTTTGGTTACTCCCATTCCATCCCTTAGAGCACCGGTGTTTGTCTCACCAAAACCAGCTCCACAAAGGCACAGAGATACAGAACTTTAGGAAACCCCAGTGAGAGAAACCTTATCTTCCGAGATCTCTCCAGAATATCCTTCTGAAGAGGGTCCTCAAAAGAAAACTTGCAAGAGGAAGCATTTGGACTCACTGCAGCAGTCAATTACATCTGACACGGACCTCGATAAATCAGAAGGATCCCCATGGTTGCCCTCTAAGGATGTCTCCTTTGCAGACATCCTAGAGATCCTAAAACAGAGAGGTGGCTGGAAGCCCATCAACCCTACTGACGAGGAGTCCGTGTACCTGAAAGGTTTTGGATCTCGACCCTCCTCCTCCTGGGTGTCTCCGCCTTTTGACAAGCTCATGGAATTAGTTTGTCAAAAGGCATGGGAGTCTCCAGACACACTGGAGCCCATCCTTAGGAGGCCTAATAGATGTAGATGCTATGGTGGTGGCTGCAGTGGCCACTAAAAAGGAGTTATTGGAAAGGTCCTCATCTTTTCATCCTCTGAATAAAGATACACGCACGATGGACAGATACAGAAAGTGCATGTTTTCATCAGCGGCCTTTACTCCCAGGTCCCTGAACTCTTTAACCCACTTTACTAGGTTACAGAGAGATCTCTTAAAAGAGCTAGGAGATTCTCTCCAGGGTTCAGTAGCTGAGGGGATATCAGAGAAAGTATCATCCCAGCTCTCCACCCTTAACTCCCTGGTGAACTCTTCCATGAGGCTAATCTCTTATGCAGCTGATGGAGCGAGTATGTCCGCGTGTTCAGGAATCTCCCTTAGGAGATGCTCCTGGATGCAGCTATGTAACTTCGCGGAACTCTTCAAGTCATCCTTTATTAACACCCCCTTTGATGGCTCGTCCCTTTTCCGGCCTAAAGTAAGAGAGACTAACCAGATGTGAACAGGAGGGAAAGACTCTCTCTGCTGTGGGAGTACGTTTTTCCACCCATTCCAGACCCTATCCCAAGGGTCATAATGGGGAAAGATGCACTACCAGAAATCCCAGAAAGTTTTTCCTGACACACGTGGTGAACCCTCCTTCAGGGACAGAGGAGGAGGTAATAACGGAAGACGCCGACCTCGAGACAGAGGGTTCCACAGAACCAAGACGACTGCGAATCCTTTTTCGATAAGCCTTTTCAGCGCACCTGAGATGAGGTCTGTCTGTCCCTCTCTGGAGGCAGTCGAGGGATGCTTATCTTTGTACCCAGTCACCTGGCTAAAAATTACAAAAGACAGATGGGTACAAAGAATCGTATCCAGTGGTTACTCGGTACCCTTTTCAATGCCACCTCCGGTAAGCAAAAGAATCCTGATTTATATGGGGAATTTGAGGCAAATGTGGCTATTTTATTGTAGCAAGGTTCTAGTTTAGCAAGGTCTGTTGTATTCAGGTTGATGAAGATAGGGGAGGCGTAGAGGAAGGTAAAGAGTGAGTGGGTCCTAGCAATGCATTGTCTAGTGGAGTTGGTAAGATCAAGTTTTACTCTGTGTAGAGAGCCCAGTTTTATGTGAACCATTTTAATGGTATGGGATAGTTGTTTGTCAAACTTCATGTTCTCGATCATGACACAGAGAAGCTGTGTTTATGGAGCAGAGTGTCTATCTTGGTATTGGATGAATAAATTGTCAAGCTGGTTTGGCAGTCTGAGTTTATTCAAAAGAGCATTCATTTATTTTACTGGGGTTGAGAATTAGCCGATAGTCAGTGAGTCAGGATTCTATAGCTGTGAAGGACTGTTGGGTTATGGTTTGGAGTTGAGAAGGTGAGGGTGCAGTACAGATGAGCTGGCATCATATTCATACTGTATGATGGTAGTAACCTGGGTGGCAGTATATAGTTTATTTGTAAAGATGGTAGAGAGTAGTGGACCTAGGATTGAGCCCTGTGGTACTTCTAAGGATGGGTAACAGAGAGTTCAGTCTGCCATTTGACTGCTTGTTGTCAGTCAAATAGGTAGTTATGAAACCATGCTAGGGCAGATTCACTTAGTTTTAGAGTTGAGCGTTCATTGAGAAGTTTTTGGTGTGAGACTGTATCAAATTCTTTGGACATAACTAGGAAGACAGGTGATACTAGGTGGCCATTATTTCTTAGCTGATTTATTGTATTTGTGAAACTTATGAGGGGAGTGAGTGATGTTACTGTGATTGGGTTGGAAGCCATACTGGGAGTTTGTTAGAAGGTCATTAGTTAACAGGTTTGGAGGTTTCCAGATGTCCTGGCCAAATTTCCCTAGTAGTGTAAATACCACCTCAAGTCTCCCCCTGAAAAGAAGCTACTAGCACAGTGGGACTAAGCTGATCAAGGAAGGATAGATAAATAAATAAAAAAAAATTCTCCCAGGCACCACTTTCTTTCCCATTACACCTCCAACATTTGCCATCTATCTGAGGAGTCTGCTTGGGGCATAAATGTATGTATACAAACACTTCCAGGCAAAAATCCTAAATCTTTTAAATTTTGTTGAGCATTTGTGACCCATACATATTGTGGCAAAGGTGCCAGCCCAGCTATATGGAATTTTGTAAATAATTCTATGTCATTTGTAAATATTGATATGATTTATACAGAAATGTGTGTAAAGTACTGAGCTAAAATGTAACCACAGCATGCCCTATTGGAATAGAACAGGAATGTACCTGCCCTATTGTGACTGTTTAGCTGTATATGTTGAATGGAAACTGGAACACAAGAGGTTAACTTGAAAAAAATTCAGAGAGAAAATAGTTTAAATAGTTTCATAACCACGTAACAAAAGAGATGTTATCTGTCAGTTTCAGTGCCGTAGCAGACACAATGTGTACAGCTAGACATTTTTTGTATTATCTTGAAAGAGAAGTAATTACTAGGTTTAAGACGTAGAAGTGTTTTATTGTTTTATGACTTCCAGGATCTGCAAACATCTAGGAGAGATGTATTTTTCAAAGTGAGATACTGAACTTCTGTTAGTTTCTGACAAAGGGGGTTTAGGTTGGGAACTGAAGTCAGGTGACAAAATGTGATGTCATCCAAGCTTACCCAGCAGTAATGTTTGATATTAATTTAAGAACTCTTTCAGAGAAAGACTATGCAAAGGAGCATAAGCGCATCCAGGATTTTCTCCACAGAGCTATCGCTGATGACCTAACGTCATCAGCTGGAAACATCCACTCAGCTCTGCACTTGCCTTGCTGTAATTATGTTTTTAGGGCACAGTAACTCTTTTAGATTCAGGTAGGAATATAGTAACATGTAGCTTAGATGTTTTCGTTATTTATTTGAGACTGCCCTGCAATGTTGTTTTAAATATTTCCTGTGATTTTGAACTCTGATGTAATTGATTACTTACTGAATTTTTTCTTGTTTTATTTATTATTATTAAATATATTTAAACCTTTTAATTGTGGCTGGTCTGTTTAGAGATGCTTAAGCTCTTAGAGTACTTGCATATCTGTTTGGTGACCGTGTACAGGCCACTCTTAAATACCCTTGTTCTTGGTCAGACTATCATTTGGATTAATAGTAACATTGCACAGTAAGATTGGACACCCTTTGCTAAGGGCCTTAAAGTAGCTGATAAGAGTTGGCTGGTGGCAGTGAAAACTACCTTATAGTCTGGGCAGAAGGGGCCATAGCTAGTAAACCTGTGCCAGCCTTTCCCAGGGGTGTGTGTGTGTGTGTGTGTGTGTGTGTGTGTGTGTGTGTGTGTGTGTGTGTGTGTGTGTGTGTGTGTGTGTGAATCAAATCTCAAGGAGTGTGTGTGTCAGTTACTTGGGCAGGGGCATGAAGCACTAGCACAGAGTGGGTACTGGAAATCTTGGTTTGGCCACTCAGCTGAGATCTCAACCCTATAGCTGTGCCAGTGGGGAGTCTTATTGGGGATCTGGAAAAAGAGGGAGAAAACAGCCCCAGACTGATTGTGATCTCTGTGTGCTCTTAAGGGAAATTGCACTTTACTGTGTGTGTACTTGTCATCTTCCCAGTGTGTACATTTTCCACTGTTGCCACTGGTGAGGACTGAGGCTCCTTGATTACTGGGCCAGTGCAGGGGTGTCACACATATATCCTCCCATTGTTTCTTTGAGTTGCATATCTAATCTCACTTCTCAATCTTTTCTGACCTCTTCTGATTGATTCCTATAGTTACTGTGCACCATTTTCAACTTGACTGTGGAAGAGGCTACCAGTCCCACAGTTTGTCTCTTCAGTCCCAAAAACAAAATATAAATTAAACAGCCTTTGCCACCACAACAGGCTAGTAATTTGCCTCATCTACAGGTAGTTGACTGTATTGTGGCCGAAGCTGGGTTCTTCAAACCAGTCTTCTTTTCCACCAGATTTTTCTGGGGTTGTCTGTACAGCCACTATGGACCGTGAGTTATCCACATCTTCTGTGGCTTAGGATGAGCCACTGTTTTCATGTCTGGGAGAAGGAACAGGGAAGGTGCTCCTGCTTAGTCAGAATGTTGTGTCCATTGTTGGAGAAGCTGTTGCTGGCATTAAAAATCCTGTTTGCCCCAACTTTCCTGTCAAAATGAAACTATAAAAGCTAAACATGTATCAACTTCTGCACCGGTTTCACTGGGCATAAGTAGATGTCTTCTTATCAGGTGGTTTCTGGTAAAAAAAAAAAAAAGTTTCCTCTTTTCCTTAAGGATTCAAGTAAGTAAATCTGTAGCTGAATGTGATGGGACAAATGTACTTTTTTTTCTCTTACAATTTCTGATTCAGACTTTGAGGAGAGCATATTATCTAAAGCTCCCTGTCAAGGATTCTCTTTCTCTGAGACTATGTTCTGAATTTGCCAGTGTTTTTAGTGAGAGAACACATGGTAGTTTCTCAGGCCCTCAGAAAATGCTATGAATGCTTACAACTGGCATTCCAAAACCTCCATATCACTGCTGTCAGCATTGGAAGATGTTTGTCACAGACTGTGGTTTCCGTGATGACCAGTCTGCCACACCTAAGAAAGCATATAGAGAATCTACAGTTTAACTTTTATGCTGTCATCCCTGACCTGACCCAGCAGTTTAATATTTGTTAATCCAGCTATTGACAAACATTTTGTTAATTCTAATACTTCTGCTTCTGACAAGGAAGGCAAAAGAATTGATACGTTGGGGGGGGGGGGGGGGGTGTATGCTCCTGCAGCTTGAATTTTGAATTTTCAGGCTCGTATGTTTAAGTTTATTCTGACAAATTATTAAAGTATGATGAATGATATTTATGTGGCTCCCTCCTGTGAGGAAGAATGTGCTTTGTGTGATTTAGTTTCTTCAGTTTCTCAGGCCACTACTCATTTATACAGTGTTTGATTCTGCAGATACTGCATTCAGGGCAGTTGCCACTGGTACTGTGTTGAGGAGATTTGCGTGGCTGCATTCTCGGAACCTCCCAGAAGATGGGATAAGAATGAAATTTTAATTTTTCCTTTTCTTAGAGATGTGTTTTTGGTCCCTGTGCTGCAGAGGTCATCAGAAAATGTGATGAAAGGGATAAGCTGATAGACAGAATCTCTGATTTTTCACTCCTCCTCCTCCAAATTTTCCAAGCAATTTTTTCCTCCCTCATTCAGTTTGGCAAGAAACAATAAACAGTCTTAGCAAAATGCAGGTAAGGAGATGTTTAAAAGACAGTGGCAAAGAGGTTCCAAAAAGATAGAGGTGGGAAGAAATTTCTCCCTTCTAGGAATTTGTTCCAAATCCACCAGAACAAAACCCTCGGATATTATGTAGTCCAATCTCGCTTACATTCTTACCCGTGGGTTCGGAGCCGAACCTCGGAGCCAACTCGGCCATACTCTAGCTCGAAGTCTTTCAATTGTCTGGGCTAAGAATCACATGCTGCACTGCTCCCTTTCCCCAGATCTCATTTGCCGCTCGTGTAGCTCAGACGTGGTCTCGCTCTTGGCTGTGGCTAAGTACCTTTTTAGTCTTTATTGACAGTTTTTGCTTCAAAAACAAAAAGCTATTTTCATAGCTGTGTGTTGTGTGTGTGTACTTGGTAAAGAATTGCTGTTTCTGGTATTATTGCCTTTTGTGGTGTCCCGCTGTTTCCCCTGCGGGCTAGGCCCTTTTCAGTTAGAGGACCTAGTCCACCCCTTCAGTGTTTCTTGTTAGTCAGTAGGTACCTTTCCTTTGGGCTAGGACCGTTTAAATTAGAGGACCTAGTCTTTCCTTGTGTTTTCCTGTTGAGACCGATTAAGTTAGAGGTCTGGTGTTTTTGTCTGTTGTGTTTTTTTGCTTAGTTCCCATGCTTTTTATATATCAGCGGTTTACTTTTAACTGCTGGTTTTTCTTTCATCATGTCTAAGGATGCGAAAGAGCATAAGCTCTCTGGCTTTAAGAAGTGTTCTAAATGTGGTTATAAGATGTCCATCACTGATGGACACTCTGTGTTTATTGTCTGGGGGCTATTCACCTCCAGGAATCTTGTACTTTTTGCCATGCATTTAGCCCACATGTTCTTCAGGAGAGGAAGAACAAACTAATTTTGAAATGACTTTTGAAACCCTCCTTCGAGGAAGATTTGGGAAGGGCTTCTAGCTTTAAGTCCTCTCCCTCTATGGCTAAAACTTCTAAGGCAAAAAAGCGTTCTCCGGCTCCATCTGTATCCTCGGAGCCCCCGGAGAAAGTAGTGACATTTTCTGTGGCATCCTCTTCTCCCACTGTCCTCGGAGCCGTAGGAAGTTAGTATATTGACCGAATCTGCTTCGGCTCCAAGTCCCTCGGAGCCGATTACGGAGGTGCTAGTTCGGAGCCGGTCTCCAAATTTTAGGCCGGTCTCTCCTCCTTATAGTTTTCCTTCAGAGAGGAGGTCTAGATCTCCGTCCTTATCTTCTAGGCCCTCCAGGACTCTCTCAGATGTGGATGTAGATAGAGTGGTGCAGAGACTTCTCCAGTCACCAGTTCTGGCAAAGTTGTTTTCGGCTCCAGCCCAGTCGGCTCCGGAGCCCGTCACCCAACCAGCGTCAATGCTTCCTTCTCCGATCTAATCTCAGCTTTCAGAGCCAGAGTGGTTGGCGCCGTCAGATGTCCCTAGGTTGGCTCCAGTGGCCCATCCTGCCCCATTCTGGCTTATCGGCTCCGGCTTCAGCTCTGACTCCGGCTCTGTCCACGGGGTCCAGGACTCAGGATTCCTTGGTTGGACCCGAGGGGGAGGCCTTGGGTTGCTTTTCGGCTTCTAGCCTCCCTCTCGGTGCTTTGGCTCAGGGAAGCCTGACCCCTGCGTCGGCTTTGGACCTTGTCCCTTCTGCTCCAAGGTCTTCCATGGCTGGTTGATCTTCGGAGCAGGGGGGACCAGCTTTCGAGGCCATGCAGAGCGCACTGGCCAGGTCCTCAGCGACATCATTCGGCGCTGACATACTGTCCCCTCCAGCTTCAGTGCAGGTCTCTGATCTCCCTCTATCTTTCGACAACAGAGACCCAAGGCCTCAGGATACCCCCATGAGTGGTCCCCTTATTTCTTAGGGCCCCTCAGTGTTTTTTCCTGAGGAGCCACCCAGAAAAGGAACGTGCAAGAGGAAGCACATTGACTCCCAAGATGAGTCCCTCACGTCAGACACCGACCTCGAGGAATCGGAGTCGTCCCCCAAGTCATCCTCTGAGGATGTCTCTTTCTCTGACATCCTGGAAATTTTGAAGCAGAGTGGTGATTGGCCCACCAGAGCTCCCTCCAAGGAGGAGTCTGTGTTCCTGAAGGCCTTTGGGGCTCAGCCCTCCACCTCCTGGGTGTCTCCACCCTTCGAGCTTTTAGATCTGGTTTGTCGAAGGGTGTGGGAAACCCCTGACTCTGTGGAACCAGTCCCCAGGAGACCCAACAAATTCTTGTCCACCCCCCCTGACAAAGAGTTTCCATCCAAGGGAGTTCCTGTAGATGCCATGATGGTGGCAGTGGCCACCAAGAAGGAACTGGCTGAGACTTCGTCTTCCGTCCATCCTCCTAACAACGGGTCTAGGACTATGGGCCGGTATGGGAAGCGTATGTTTTCTTCAGCGGCCTTTACACTGTGGTCACTGAATTACTTCTCTCATTTACACGGCTCAAAGAGATCTCCTGAAAGAGCTTGGAGATGCTCTACAGGGTAACGTTTCTGATGCGGTGGCTCAGAAGTTCAACGCTCAGATGTCTACCCTCAACTCTCTTGCTAACTCCTCCATGAGGCTGATCTCTTATGCAGCTGAAGGAGCTGGTAGGGCAGCGAGTTCGGGAGTTGCTCTTAGGAGACTCTCCTGGATGTGCCTCTGTAATTTCGCGGAGGCCTTCAAGTCTACGTTCACCAACGCCCCATTTGATGGTTCCTCCTTATTCGGAACCAAGGTGAAGGACGCTCTCACTAGGTCCGAGCAAGAGGGAAAACTCTGTCTGCTGTGGGAGTCCATTTTTCCCTACCCTCTAGGCCTTATCCCAAGACCCAGAGGAGTGGGAAGATGTGATTCAGAAAATTGCAGGGATTTTTTCATGACGCACAAGGTGAGTCCCCCTCTAGAGGCAGGGGAGGGGGTGGAAATTCTGGTAGACGCCACCCTAGGGGCAGAGGAGGCCCATGTAACCAGGGAGACCGTGATTCCTTTCGTGGTTCTCCCTACCAGTACTCCTTATGGGAGGCCCGACTGTGCATTTCCGGAGCCATTCGGGGGTCGCATTTCACTATACCCAAAGGCTTGGCAAAGTATAACTCAGGACCAATGGGTATTAAAAATAATTTCCGGAGGATATCGCATTCCCTTCTCATCAGCTCCCCCCCCCCCCCACCCGATCAGAAAAATCCCAGATGTTCCACCCAATCAAAGGGATTCCGCAGCTTCAGAGGATGTTCTTCATTCCACATTGCTGCAGTCCTAACTATTGGGGTAGTCCGCTGTCCAGTCGGCCCGAATACCAAAGTATATGGCTGACGTCGGTCAGGGCGCATTAGACTGACGTCAGTACGTCAGGGTACTAATGCGCATGACCGGCGTCATATCCTCAGTCTTTTTTGCCGCATGGTCCGATGCAGAAGCAATTTTGCGAGTGCAGGTTGGCGTTCTGAAAGTTTCTGAAGTCAGAGTTTCAGACCGAATCAAAGTTGGCTAAGTACCCCGTTGGGGAATATTTTGGTTTTTTCTTGCCTCAGTATTTAACCGGATGTCAGAAAAAGTGAATAACTGTATTTCTTGTGGGAAACAGATACCTCATAGGGATTACCATACTTTGTGTATACCTTGTTTAGGGCCTGAGCACGACGTTGTTGGATGCCGCTCTTGTGCTAGATTTAACAAACGCACTATTAAGAGAAGGTTAGACTGTGCCAGGTTAGTGTTTGGGAAGCGTTGTAATTATAAAATGCCGTCGGATGCTCCGCGCTTCGACTAAAAAGCGCAAAGATAAAGCAGCAAAGCCTAGGGTGGAGGTACCGACAGTCCCAGGCGTCGGTTCTTTGGAAGGCTCAGTGGAGCCGGAAATTTTGCCAGGTGTTTCTTTGGAGTCTCAGGGAGAGACTTTACTGTTACAGGATGTATCCTCTCAGGGAGTAGGCCAGGCTGAGGGGCTTCTCAGGTGGCTGTTTTCCCTCTCTTCCTAAGGTGGTTAGAGCCTCCCTTCAGTTTCCAAGGCTTCTTTGAGGGGCAGGCCAAGTTTAGCTTCTGTGGGGGTTTCTCCTACTGCTTCAGGATCTTTGCCTAAGAAACATATGCTTAAAATGGCAGAGGATTTGATTACTATGATTAGGGGTTCTATGCCCCTCCTGATAAGAGGCCTAGGGTGGAACCTGAGTTTGAGAGTTTTGAGCAATGCTCGGAGGCTTGAGTCTTGACTGAAGACTTGCAGGAGTACCCTCCTTATTCTGATTCTGATGTGGATGATTCTACTCCTTCTGCTTCTCCTCCTGAGGATTTTTCATTTTCAGAGACTCTGCATTCCATGAGGGAGCATTTTAAATGGGAAGGTCAAGATTTCTCTGATTCCAGGAAAAGGCTTAGGGAATTCTTGTTTTACCCCAGCATAGGCCTTTAGCTATACCTCCTGTTTTGAATGTGGTGGAAGATGTGTTTGCAGAGGCTTCCCTGAATCCTGATTCTTTGCCTCCTGCCCCAGTTAAACCGGATAGGTATTATAGGGTGCCTGAAGCTCATAAGTATCTTTTAAGAGTCCTAGGGCAGACCCGAAACTGTCTCTCAGGGGCCTAAAGGTGTGAAGGCCTCAGTTGTTAAAAATCCTGTCCCTCCTGATAAAGAGGCAAGGGCTTTGGATAGATGGGGAAAGAAAGTGTATACTTCTTCCACTTTAGCCATGAGGCGTTGAATTGTCAGTTTCACATGTTAAAATATCAGAATTATCTTCTTTCACAGTTGAAATCTAAGGTGGATGCTCTGGCTGAAGGTATTGAGTGTAAAGAGTTGCAGGATTTGGTTCATGTGTCTGAACAGGTGGGTAAACATTCCTTGCAGTGTGGTTTTGATGCTGTGCAGGCCTCCTCCAGGGTGGCTGCCACTGGTTCTGTTCTTCGTAGGCACGCCTGGCTGAGAGATCAGAATTTAGCTGAGCATGTTAAGACAAGGATTTTGGATGCTCCTTTACAGTCTGATGTGTTGTTTGGTTCGCCTGTGGAAGCAGTTTTGAAGAAAATGGAGGACAAGGCTAAGTCTATGCAAACTGTTAAAGATTTTGTGCAGGTGCAGCCTCCAAGTTTAGTAGAAATTGGCCTACTAAGGGATGGTCTTATCCTGCTTATGATTCCCAGTGTAGGGGTAGGTCTAGGCGTGGTAGGGGCAGAGCTCAGGGTTCTTTTAGGCCTAGGACAGGGAGTTCCCCTGCTCAGACTTGGTGAGGGCAGGGGTCAGTCCTTTCGTAAGCAGACCCAATGACCTGCCTTTTCAGCTGCCAGTGCGTTCTCGCCTGGCAGCACCTTTGGGAGGAAGGCTGTCTCTTTTCAAAGAAAATTGGGATTTAATTACCCAAGACAGATGGGTTCTGGATATTATTCACCACGGTTACAGGTTTTATTTCCATACCTTGCCTCCTTTCAAAGGCATGCCAGACATTCCTCCTCTTCAAAGAACAGAGGCTCACAAGCAAATTTCTCTGTTGCTCCAAATAGGGGCCATTCAGTCAGTTCCTGTGCCGGAAAGGGGTCTAGGATTTTATTCTCGCCTGTTCCTAGTACCAAAGAAGGGGAACACGTGGAGACCAATTCTGGATTTATCTATCCTCAACACTTATCTGGACATTCCCAAGTTCAAAATGTTGACGTTACAACAGCTTTTACCTCTGCTGGGCAAAGATCACTGGATGGTAACTTTAGATCTCAAGGAAGCTTACCTTCATGTGCCAATAAGACTACGTTGCAGGAAGTATCTGCGTTTTCGAGCTGGAAATTCTCATGATCAGTTCTCTGCATTGCCCTTTGGCTTATCTACTGCCCAGAGTATTCACAAAGGTTCTGGCTCAGTGATAGCTTACTACAGACAAAAAGGAATCCAAATCTATCCTTACTTGGGCGACTGCCTGATTCTGGCTCAAGAAAAGGAAGATCTTCTACAGCATCTGGAATATGTCATAGCAGTGCTAAGATGCCTAGGGTATTCTGTGAACGAAATAAAGTCCAGTCTAGTACCCTCTCAAGACATGTGCTTTCTGGGTGTGAGACTGAATACAGCAGCCCAGATGGCCTTTTTAACCCCGGACAAACAAAAGAATCTTTCCAGTTACTTCCATCATCTATCTCTTCAGTCCGGGCTGACTGCAAGGACAGTCCTTCAAGCCTTAGGGTTCATGGCATCTTGTATTCTGGTGCTTCCCAATGCCAAACTGCATATGAGGAAGCTACAATGGTATCTCAAAAATCTGTGGACACAGCACTGCCAGGATTTGGACACTGTCATTCAAATAATACCTTGCATTCAAAAGGAATTTTTGTGGTGGGCTCAGGAATGTCACCTAAACAAGGGACTCTCTGTGACCCGGCCAGAGGCAAGTCAGATTCTAACGACAGATGCCTCAGATATTGCTTGGGGAGCTCATCTAAATGGAAAGTGGATACAAGACAAGTGGCCTGCCAGACTACAGCATCTACATATCAACATGAAAGAGATGTTAGCAGTTCAGTTTGCATTAATTGCTTTCAAGGAGTTACTTCTTCCAGGGCAGGTGTTGATTCTAACAGACAACACAACTGTCATGTGGTACATCAACAAACAAGGGGGAACTCATTCTTACCCATTGTGCAGACAAGCAATGATTTTATGGGAGACTGCGCTCAGTCTGCAACTAACTCTTCAGGCAAGGTTTCTGCCGTGAGCACAGAACTCCTTAGCAGATGTATTAAGCAGACAAATCATGGATCCCCACGAGTGGAAACTGGATCTTCATGTATTTCAAAAATTGACAGTGTCATGGGGAACTCCAGACATAGATCTGTTCGCTTCTCCACTAAACCACCAGCTGCCAAAGTTTTGCACGAAGGGATTTCATCACACAGCTTGGAAAGTGGATGCTCTTTCTTTCAGTTGGAAAAATCTTCATGTGTATGCTTTTCCACCTCTGCCTCTTCTTCCAAAGGTGCTTCTAAAGGTCAGACAAGACAAGCCAAGGATGATTTTAATAGCTCCAGATTGGCCTCGGCAGCACTGGTACCCATTACTGAGGAGTCTGGTAAGGAAGCCTCCATGGCCTTTACCCTTGATTCCACACCTGTTGTCTCAGAGGGAAGGTCATCTGCTCAATGTCAAGCTTCACTCTCTGCATCTAACAGCCTGGCATATTCTGTTTTGAAAGACAGCAGGTCTCAGCTTCCTCAACAAGTTTTAAATGTGATTATGGAAGCCAGAAGACCTAGTACAAGGAAAGTGTACGCAGAAAAATGGAAGAGATTTTTATTTTGGAGTGCAGCAAACAATTTAGAGATTTCTGAGCCAAATTTGAGTGTGGCTCTTCAATATCTTACTGAGTTACTGGACAAAGGTTTGTCTTTCTTTTCCATTAAGATTCATGCTGCAGCAATTTCAGCTCACTATGATTGTGACCCACCATTGTTTTCGCATCCTTTGTTCAAGCAATTTCTTAGAGGGGCAAAGAATATAAGACCCCCACGTAGAGCTCCTACTCCTGCTTGGGATCTCAATTTTGTGTTGGAGAAACTTACTCTACAACCTTTTGAGCCTGCGGCTACTGCTGAATTGAAATACTTGTCATGGAAGACTGCTTTTTTGTTGGCCATTACTTCTGCAAGAAGGGTTTCTGAGTTGCAGGCCCTTATGGCAGTGGAGCCTTTTTTGATTTTTCATAAGGATAGGGTATCTTTACGTACTAATCCTTCCTTTATGCCTAAGGTGGTTTCTAGTGTGGCTTTAAACCAAACTATTCATTTGCCTACCTTTTATGCAGATCCCCAAAATAAAGGGGAAAAGATTTTGCACACTTTAGATGTACACAGGCTATTGCGTTATTATTTGAGCAGGACTAAGGATTTTAGGCAGTCTCAGCAGTTGTTTGTTTCTTTTGCTTTGAGTTCAAAGGGCAAGCCTGTGTCGAAGCAAACTATTTCTAGGTGGATTGGGTGTTGCATTACATTTTGTTATTCCCATCATGGCAAGGAGATTCCAGCTGGGATTAGGCCTCATTCCACTAGGGCTACTGCCACTTCTACAGCATTTCTAAGGGGGGTGGCAACTAAGGATATTTTGGAGGCAGCTACTTGGAGTTCAGTGCATACTTTCACTAAGCATTATCACCTTCCTCTCTACTCTAAGTCTAGGGCTGGTTTTGCCACAGCTATTTTGCAAGGCATGTTGTCAATTCCTGCTTCCTTATGATTTGCCAGCCTCCCTTACCTCTGCTTTGGGATTCTACCCAATAGTTAGGACTGCAGCAATGTGGAATGAAGAACATAGTACAGTTTTGTACCTACCATAAATGTAGATGTTCGAGGATCCACATTGCTGCAGTCCAATTTACCCTCCCTCCTTCCCCTCTGTGTTTAGGGGTGGTTGTGTAGGTGAGGTTATATTCTGCTAATTGTGTATATATTGTACATATATTTTTTGGTGCAGGTATTTTGGGAGTTTTTTGGCCTTATCTTTTCAGGGTCTTCTGACATCTGGGGCAAGAAAAGACTGAGGATATGACGTCGGTCATGCGCATTAGTACCCTGACGTACTGACGTCAGTCTAATGCGCCCTGACCGACGTCAGCCATATACTTTGGTATTCGGGCCGACTGGACAGCGGACTACCCCAATAGTTAGGACTGCAGCAATGTGGATCCTCGAACATCTACATTTATGGTAGGTACAAAACTGTACTTTTTAAAGCTGCTAGAAAAAGGAGACATCCAGCCTGTCCCCTCAGACCAGATCGGATTATGGACTTAATCCAGATTCTTTTTGGTGCCGAAAAGAACAGGGGACCGGAGACCCATTTTGGATCTCAGCAGTTTGAACACCCATGTAAAGAAGTCCAAGTTCCGAATGGTCACATTGCAATCTGTTCTCTCATTGTTGGGAAAAGAAGTGTGGATGTGCTCCATCGACCTCAAGGATGCTTACTACCATATAAAGATGGACAGGGCATCCAGAAGTCATTTACGCTTTCGACTGGGAGCCAATAATTTTCAATTTCGCACCCTGCCCTTTGGTCTCACCACAGCCCCCAGGGTGTTCACCAAATGCATGGCAGTGGTAACGGCTCACTTGCGATGTCAGGGATTCCAAGTGTTTCCGTACCTGGACGACTGGCTCCTTTATGCCACCACCAGGCATCTACTCCTAGAAACCAGAGACGCCACAATCAATCTGTGTCAACAATTAGGCATAACTCTAAATTGGGAAGTCTACCTTGTTGCCCTCGCAGTGTGTCACCTTTATAGGCGCCAAGTTAGACACCGTGCTCATGAGGGCGTTCTTACCAAGAGAAAAGATTCAAAGTTTACAACAGCAGGTGTACGCGTTACTCCCTTTGAGAAGAGTGAAGGCAAGATTGATCCTCAAATTGTTGGGCACGATGGCTGCTACAATTATGCTGGATCCTTTGGCGAGGCTACACATGAGGCTCCTTCAATGGCTACTCTTCGCTCAGTGGTCTCTGCAACATCTTCCTCTTTCTCATCTCATAATAATCACAGACAGATGCAAGCAGGATCTACACTGGTGGCTACACACCAGCAACCTCGACGCGGGAAAACTCTTCGTTCCGTCCCCTCCGGTTGCCACAGTGACCACTGACACCTCCCAGATAGGGTGGGGGGACATTATCTAGGCAGGACAGTCCAAGGCACGTGGCAGGAACACGAGATGCATCTGCATATCAATGTCCTGGAGAGCAGTGCTACTAGCTTTGTGGCTTCCGTCAGTAATCTAAACCAATCCTTTGAACTACCTGTATTCTTTCCAGAGTTCTTGAACAAGGCAGAATTTAGATTTCATCTGCTGGATGTGCACAGACAATTATGATTCTATTTACATAGAACAAAGGATCTCAGCAAATCTGATTAGTTGTTTGTCTCATTTTCAGAAAACAGGATTCTCCTGTTTCCAGAGTCACTATGTCCAGATGGATTTCCAGCTGTATTTCATTCATTTATGCTTCAGGTGGCAAGAATTTACCTTTTTGAGTGAAGGCTCATTCTACCCGATCTGTGCCTACTTCTACAGCTTTTCAAGCCAGGCTGTCTATGGATGAAGTTTGTGCTGTGGCTACATGGGCATCTCCTCACACCTTTGTTACTCACTACAAGGTGGATTTGGTGTCCAGAGGCAGATCTTCCTTTGGTTCCACAGTGCTCAGGAGTATTTTCCACTGAGCCTCCCAGGATTCAGGTGCAGGGGACACTGTCCCACGGGTAAGAATGTAGGCGAGATTGGACTGCATAACATCAAGAAGTTATGTACTCACCATAACGTTCGATGTATGTAGTCCATCTCACCTCACATTCTTACTTATCCCCCCTCCTTACCCCATCCCAGGACCTAGGGGTTAGGTACGGTTTCAAATTCCTTTCTGGTTAGTATGTTCTTTCTCTATATATTGTATGTGGAGGAGTGATTGATTAGCTTGCAGCAAACAAGATCTGGGGAAAGGGAGCAGTGCAGCATGGGATACCTTCTTAGCCCAGCCAATTGAAAGACTTCGAGCTAGAGTATGGCCGAGTTGGGGCAGAGGTTCAGCTCCGAACCCACGAGTAAGAATGTGAGGCGAGATGGACTACATACATCGAACATTATGGTGAGTACATAACTTCTTGTTTCCTCTTGTCCTACAGCATGTTACCTCAGTGGGTAATAGAAACAGTTACTCCTTCCCAGTTGGGAAAAGGTTTTTATTTGAGAATGTTTTTGGTGCCAAAGAAGGAAAGTGCCTGAAGACCAGCTATATACCTTTCATTCCTAAACCAGTATGCGATAGTGCCCAAGTTCAAAATGCTTTCATTTGACACCCTGTTAGCACATTCTTTTTCATTTTATTTTTTGGTAAGCTTAGATTTAGAAGATGCTTTTCATCACATACATGTTCATCCAGACTTCAAACATTTCTTCATGTTTTTGTGTGCGTAGGTCACATTATCAGTTCCCTGTCTTACCCTTTGGGCTATAAAGTGCTCTAGGATTGTTCACAAAATGTCTAGCTCTTGTTATGACCCCTTGCAGATTGCAGGATTTCCACATTTAGATGACTCGCTTATCTTTGGAGTCCAAGTCTCAGGAATATCTCTGTTGGGTGAGAGATCTGCTATACAGGCTGGGATTAGAAGAGAACATTCAAGTCCTTTGCGTCTATCACACTTTCCTTGGGTTGTCCTATTGTGTCCTTGGGATATCTGCTAGACATCTCTGTACAAGGAGCTCTTTTTCCACATGAGAAAAACTGAATTTTATTTATTTATTTATTGAAATTTGTTGACCGGGAAAGTTCACTGGGCCCAATGACCCGTTTTCAGTGGAGGCCTGGGGAGAAAAGCTCCATACAATCACAGAAATTTTTACATAACATCAGCTTGACTGAAAGTCAAGAAAGTTTGTACATAATACAAACTGAAGCAGATATACAAGGCAAATACATATTATAGAGGTATACAATACAAGAAAATAAACCAAGTGTGTTAAATTTTTAGTAATTCTGTTTGTATATTCTCATAAGTAAGAATACTGTTTAATCAATTCTGATTTAGATCTGTCTGAGATGTTTTTCACCCAGTGTTTGGTAAGTGCAATGGAATACCTCAGGATTCTGGGTCTCATGGCATCTGTGATTTTCATGATACATCTCAAAATACTCAACATGAAAAAGATGCAGTCATGATATCTAACGTCTCTCTGGTCCGAGCACCATCATCCATTATCTTTTCAGATTTCAGTTCTGGGATTTATGGGAAGAGAAATCACATGGTGAAGACCTCAAATATCCCTGAATCCAGGTTTCCTCTTTTCTGTTCATCCCCTCCTGTTGCAGAAAGACTGGAAGACTGATTCTTGTCCATGGGAAGGAGCAGACATGTTTCTATATGCCTTTCTTCCCTCTCTCCTAATGAACAGAGTCCTTTTAAATTTCCAAAAGGACTCACCAACAATAATCTTCATAACTTCCTTTTGGGCCAGGCAACAGTGGTGGTTCTTTCTCTTGAACATGGCCAGAGCAGTTACCACAAACTTTCCAACAGGATGGACTTGCACAGGATGGGGGGGTCTCTGATTCACCCCAGCCTTCAAATTCTGGTTCTCTTCAGGCACCTTTTTTCTGAGGGCATGAAACAAGTTTTATAGGAGGCTAGGAAACTTGCTACTAGAAAATTTATTGAGCCAAATCGAAGACATTTTATTGCTGGTAGCTTGAAAGAAATGGAGACTTTGTTAAAGCTAAAGCTCCTCTGATTTTTCAGTATCTATGTGAATTGCTCAGATCTGGCCTTCCTTCTTTTAAGATTTAGCTTTCAACCATTTCTGCCTCTGTACCCTTAGCCCCCCCCCCTTTTTTCTTATCTCAGATAAAATGATTTTTGAAAGTTGAACATCACTTGGGTCCATTTTTCTTTTGAACCAGATGGTCAGACTGATTTAAAGTTCATAGTGCTCTGATTTCAGCTGAGAGATTTTCCCAAAGTTTTGTAGAAAAAATAAAATTCCAAGGAGGATTGATTGAAAGCTAGGCACTCCTTCATATGTTATTCAATGGCCTTGACTGACAAGTTATGTAGATAGCTGTTCAACTGCCAAATAATATTGTTTACTTCATTTGCCCTACAAATTTGTCAATTTATACTGATTCCACCCTGATCTTGTTTTGTCCAGTCTCTATTTATAGGTTTCCTCCCTTGTTTGCTGTGTTTTATCGGAGTAGTTCACTTCCCCCACCCTTGCTTTAACTGTTAATGGTGTTGAATGTGTTGAGGTTATAATGCCCCTTCATTCACCGCAGTGGAGATGGCAAGTCTCTGTTACATCACTGTTTTAATTCTTTTAGTTTTTTGTTTTCAAATAAATAGTTTTGTCATACACAGATATTTCTTCCTGTTACTATGGCCTCTTTTTTACTTTTTCTTACCACTTTGTGTTGAGATTATTAGTATATACCTTTTGTTATTATTGTAGTTGTTGGTTGCTATTGCTAACATTATTGTTGTCGTTACAGTTATGCCAGTTGGTTTCTCTTTTTTGCTGTTGGTTGGTAAGAAGTTAACAGTCCTGAAAAGGAGAAAGCTTCTGGCTTCAAGAAGTGTTCCAAGTATAGACAGAAGATTCCTCCCCAACGCAGACACACACCTGACCTTTAAGTCCTGTGCCTGGGGCCAGACTACTTGCTGGATCCCTGTGACATCTGTAAGACCTTTGGGTCAATTTCTTTAAGAGATTTTAACAAAAAAATGCTTAAGGGCCTTCAGGGTCTTATTCCTGCTTGGGCGGCCACGGTGGTGCAGTGGTTAACGTTGCCACCTCGCAGCAAGAGGTCCTCCAGTTCGAGCCTCTGCTGGGGTGCCTTCTGTGCGGAGTCTGCATGTCCTCCCTGTGGTTGCGTGGGTTTCCTCCGGGTGCTCCGGTTTCCTTCCACATCCCAAAGACATGCTGTAGGTGGATTGGACACTCTAAATTGGCCCTAGGTGTGAGTGTGTGCACCTTCTGTGGAAGGTTGGGTACTGGGCTGGCAACTGGACACCGTAAAACTCCACTGCCAATCATGAGCAGACAGGTGATCCGCCATGGCGACCCTAACCGGGAAAAATCCGAAAGAAGAAGGGTCTTATTCCTGCTGATTCAGCAGCTGAAGAAAATGGAATGGAAGTGAGAAGTAGCAAGAGAATGATATAGATGAGTGAGAAGAAGAAGAAAGGAAAAGAGAGCCAGAAGAAACTATTCCTTTCACTGACTTCAAAAATACCTAAGCCATCCTCTACTCCACTACTACAAGCTGTCAGCTCCAATCCATTTTGAATCCATGGACTCTGAAGCCCTCAGCTGCAGTGTCCACAATCTCCATAGGCACTAAGCCAATCATTATCCTAGAATACTCACCTAGGAGGAAAACCTCCAGCAGCATGTCTTTAGAGAAGGAGCTTTTCTAGGAATCTTGACTCCAGATCTCCTTCACTGTCCTCCCTTGGGTCTTTTGGGACTGTTGATGTAGGTTGGAGCCATATGATGAGGGCATTTGTCAAGGCTCAAATACATGCGGGTGCCATACCATTCCTCCCTGTTTCTAGAGTGGATTGGGATGGCCCACAGACTCGAGTAACTACTGTTCCTTCCCTGGCACACATCTTTGCACTGGTGGTTATGGAGCCAAAGACAGTCATGGAGCATTCATTTTCAGTACTAATCTGATGTAATCCATTGTTGCAACCATTCATCTGATACACAAAATGCCTTTTCCTTTGGAGCAAAGTGCATCTCCAAACTGGACACTTGATGTCAGGGCTTTGGTGCAGTCTTCAGTGTCAACTGGTTTGGCACTGATTTTGGTTTCTGGGACCTCATCATTTGACATGCTTGTGCTGATGTCTTTGCTGAAGTCAGCTCGCCCGTCAGTATTGGGGAACATGTGTCTGGATTTTGTGCCTTCGCCTCCTTGAGAACAGAGTGAACAGTTGATCAGGGTGTTTTTGATGCCATTAGGGTAAGGTTTGGCATTTGAGTTTTCTGAGAGCATCATAACCCATCCATCAGTGCAGGAAGCGGATGTACCCTCCTCCCTTGGACACTGTTTTATCTAAGTCATTGAGTTTTCATTATTGACCTAAGAAACTGATCAGCTCTGCCTCAAGCCTATTCTTCAGCAAGGATCACAAGACACTCTAGCTCTTTGTAAGATCCTATCTTCCACCAAGTGCCCATGAAGTATACATGTAAAAGGAGATATGGAATTATTAATCCTGGACACAGACCTCATTGAAGATGAGGAACAGTACCCTCCAGATTACTTTGTTTGGGGAAATCCTAGAATTAATGCATCAGAGAAATACTTGGTCAGCTGGCTTGCCTTCCCTGGATGAGGAAATGTTGTTTGAGACCTTCAGACCTGTTCTTCTCTACTTCCTTGATGGTATTTCCTGCTAACTGGCTAATAGATTTGAAGGTGCAGAGGAGCCTTAAGTTGTGCATTCAATTCCCTGTAAAACAGAGAAAATGCTGTGCCTATTCAAGATAGGCCTTATTGCAGTAAGGGCCCTCTTGTTAAAATTATGGTGACTGGCGCTAGGAAAGCATTTTCTGGTGAAAGTGTCACAATCCATCCTCCCAACAGAGAATCATGGACAATAGACCATATCAAAGGATAAATTGGATAAGTATAAAATGATCAGCAAGGGCAGCTAGTCTAATACTTTCCTATTAACATATGAGAAAGTATGCCCACTCCTCGGAAACCTTTTCCCTCTGGGATTGAATTACATTGCACACATGAAGTTCCTGAGAGATGTGGCAGAACTTGCAATTAATACTCTTGAGATGACCTCCTACCTCAGACACTAGGGACATCTCAAACTGCGAGTGTTAGCCATTTTGTCTGTTACCATCCCTCTCCATGAGGCTGCTTCACAGTGCAGTAGTTGGAATGGTCAAAGAAGCAGGCATCATCATTGCAATGTGCCATCATGCCTAGTTGCATCTCTCTGACTTTGCAGACAACTTTACGACCTACTTTGTTAATGCTTCTTACGAAGAGACCTTACTGTTTACCTGTATGGTTAAGGAAAAGTTGTTGAAAAGTGTGCAGGAAGAGAAAATGTCTGGTATTGGAGTTCTGTCCAAGATCCTTCAAAGATCCTTCTTTAGTAACTAGAACAATATCAAAGTACTCTTATTTAAGAAATCATTGTGCCTCCAATTAAAGTCCTTTTCAGACAGGGCCTCCTAAGACAGGGGGGACTTTCAATGAGTACCACCCGGGGCAGAGGAGGTACAGAATTGAGGGTTTAGGGATCCCTATCCAGAGAAGCCTTCCTAATACTCCACTCAAGGCAATAAGTGGTTATCTGTTTTTCCAACTAGACTTTCAACTTTTTTACCATGCAGGACAAATAATTGAAGAACACATTATCCAGAGGCTACACAATTCTCTTCATAACAGTCTCCAAGCAATCCTCTCTGCCTTTCCCAGATATTCCACTCTGACAAAAGAAAGCAGCAGTCCAGGAGTTATTCTTAACACTCTCAGAATATGAGCCATCCAAAAGGTCTCACCAGATAAGATAGGGTTTGGTGTATATTCCAGGTTCTTTTTAATATCCGAGTGTGGTCTTTTCCTGGTTCTGTTTATTACCAAAGAAATCAAAGGACCTTAGGCCAATTCTAGGCTTAAATGGCCTAAATCTTCATGTCAAAAAGACAATTCCAGATAGCCACAATGCAGTTCATCTTCCCATATCTTTAGAAAGGGAACTTGGATGTGTTTGATAGACTTGAAGCTTACCGTCACATACAAAATTAAGTTGTTCTAGCTCAGAGCCAGTCATCATCAGTTTGGATGCCTGCCATTCAGTGTTATCACATCCCCCTGCATGGCAGGAGTCCCAGTCCACCTCAAGCTGAGAGTTACAGGAGTTCCCATATTTAGATGACCAACTCTGCCACCATAGTAAGAGAATCCCTCATCTCACAGAGCAACACCTTGCTTTGTTTGTGTCTGTTCTTGGGCACTTGAGCACATATCCACAGATGCACTTAAACAGCAAAATTGCCATTAAAAACAAACCATACTAAAAAAGACAAAATAAAGAAGAATGCATTTAATAAAGTCACATTGTGATTGCTCTTGTCAAAACAATGACTTAATCAGTCTGATGAAGTTAGCATTTCTCTAAGTCTTAAAATCAAAACTGGTGACTACAAACACCACACATTTTATCGGATGCCGTCCAGATACTTCCATAAATATTCCATAGTTACCAATAAACAAAATTTTGATCTGAAGTAGTTAACTTCATTTGATCAGCAACCTGTGGGGTATCTGATCCGATTCGGATCCGAGCCGGCAGCTTTCCTAGCAAAAGATCAGAGCTCCAAGTTCCTCCCCCTACCCATAATACCCTGCTACCTCCCACTAGTCCTCAGCTCTTGTTTGTCGTGGCTTCTTGAAGCATCTGAGAACGAGCTCCTAGCGTTGGGTTTGTGAGTTAAAAAAAAGCTATTCAAACTTTTTTTCCCCCTTAAAATCTCTTTAAACTTGGTGTGTGGTACCTTTTCCTCCCTTAAACTATTTTGGTAGTTTTTCGCGTTAGCTTTAGTTTAGATATTATTTTCCCCTCTCCCTTCTGCCTGTGTGTGAAGGTGTGAGCGTGTGGGCCTGTTCTTTTCTAAAATGTCTCAAGGCCCAAAAGCAATTTTTTCTAAATGCTTTGAGTGTGGCCATAAGCTGTCCCCAGCGGATGGCCACACTCTGCCCGTTAATTGCCTGGACATGGAC
Organism: Protopterus annectens; assembly: GCF_019279795.1. Classification (NCBI taxonomy): domain Eukaryota; kingdom Metazoa; phylum Chordata; order Ceratodontiformes; family Protopteridae; genus Protopterus; species Protopterus annectens. The sequence goes on from NC_056737.1 coordinate 403,609,520, forward strand.
CACCTTTCGTTGGGCTGCACTATCTATGCAACCATCAACCCCAAGGCTTTGAGGGATAGGAGGACCAAGCTAATCCTTGCGGGCCTTTTGCCCCCAGATTCGGCTTCGTCCTCCCCCTCTGTGGCGCTAGCCGCAGCTGCTCCACCGACCGTTCCCGCTCCCCTGGTCGGGATTCAAACTCCCTCTTCGGCTCAGGATGAAAGGGACACCAGAAAAAAGGACAAGAAAGACAAGGAGCGTGATAGGGACAGGCATCGTAGCCACAAGAATCCCCTCAGCCCCGCCGTCTAAGCAGCTCGCCTCCCCCCTTAAGGTCTCTGGGTCTTCCCCCTCCCGGCTTCGTTCTCCGCGTTTCGAGCCGGAGGAGGAGACCCGGTCACCTTCGAGGTCGTCTAGGCGGCCTTCCCGGCCAGCCTCGGCAGCCTCATCCAGGTCAACCAGAAGTATATCCGACGCGGACATGGACCAGATGATGCGTCGATTTCTTCAGGCCCAGCTGCAGATGGGGAGTGCTCTTGCCCCCCCCCCCTCCGGGTGGGTGGGGAGCTCGACCCCATTTTTCGCCCCCATTGCTCCTTCTCCGACCCACTATCGGGGTTCGGAGCTGTCAGATCCGGGTAGCTTCGGAGCTGGGGTGATGTCGGCGCCGACAGTGTTTCCTACTTTGGCACCGACTGCACCTTTGAGTTTATTAGGTCCTTTTTCGGATCCGAGCTCTCGGGGCCGTGAGCTGAGCATTGGATCCGGAGAGGTCAGTGTGCCTTCGGCTCCTTTGAGGTCGGAGCGCACTGTTCTTTCGGATCCGATCGGGTCATCTCTGGCACCGATCCACACGCCGGATCCAAGGGGGCTGCTTTCTGATCCTAGGGAGAGCAGCTCACCCTCGGCATTCAACGTCGTGGAGAGGGTCCTATCGAGGGATTCGAGGCCCCAGGTTCTTGCTATGGATCCGCCCGCCATTCCCTCTGACGGGCCTGTCTTCCATCATCCGGCCCCAGGGACAGCCTGCGCCTACATCTCAGATGGTTCCTGTAGAAGAACAGGACATTGTTGGTGAGCCCTCCTCAGACAGCCCGGAAATCCCAACAATCCCGTTTCGCTCCGGACCCCTCGTCCTTCAGAGGTAGAAGAGGGCAGGGTGGATACCGGCCCAGAGGCAGAGGGGGGCCGAAGAATTTTGGGTCGAGGGAACCCTTTTCCGATTGACCCGCGCAGCAACCCTGAGGGGTTGCCCGACTGCTCCTCTCTGGAGGCAGTCGGGGGCACTTCTTGGAGCATCTAGCACATTGGGAGTCCATTACGACAGATCGCTGGGTGCTCCGGATCATATCCAGAGGTTACTCAATTCCATTCCTAAGTTCTCCTCCCTGGCCGGGGCACCTCCCCGATGTCCCACCCAATCAGAGGGAGGTAGCAGCCTTCGAAATAAAGGAGCTACTAAGAAAAAGAGCCATCCAGAACGCCCCCCCCTGGTCAATCCGGATCAGGCTTTTACTGCAGGTTCTTTTTGGTGCCAAAAAAGACGGGGGACTTATGGCCAATTCTCGACCTGTCCACACTGAGCCTGTCAGTCACCAAAGAAAAGTTCTGGATGGTCACCATTCAGTCCATTCTCCCACTTTTACAGGAGAACGACTGGATGTGCTCCATAGACCTCAAGGATGCGTACTACCACATTCTAATGGACAGGCGATCCAGGAGGTTTCTCCTCTTTCGGCTGGGAGTCCGCCATTATCAGTTCAGGGTCTTACCCTTCTGTCTCACCACAGCTCCCCAGGGTGTTCACCAAGGTCATGGCAGTTGTAGCGGCCCACCTGAGGCTTCAAGGAATACAAGTTTTTCCTTATCTGGACGACTGGCTCCTAGCCGCCCCCACCAGGCATCTACTGTGTTCAGCCAGGGACTGTTTCCTACATCTTGCCCACCATCTAGGGATCACGATCAACCACAAGAAATCCTCCCTTCAGCCTACTCAGATCTTGGATTTCATAGGGGCCAGGATAGACACAATTCAGTCCAAAGTCTTTCTGACGACAGACAGACTCCGCAACCTAAACCTCCACGTTTTGGCTCTTCTACAGTCCTCGGCCCCTCCAGCGGAATTAGTTCTGAGGGCTCTGCGGTCCATGGCAGCGGCCATCAACCTGTCACCACTCGCACGTTTGAATATGAGAATTCTTCAGTGGACCTTACAGGTCCAGTGGTCCATCCTATGACATCCTTTGTCTTCCCCTATTCCCCTCAGCAGTGTTTGCAGGGAATCTCTTCTTTGGTGGCTCCATTCCGGGCACCTCCGGGAAGAGTGCCCCTTCTCCATGTCCCCACCCCAAGTCACAGTGACCACGGATGTGTCACGCCTCGGGTTGGGGGGGGCATTGCATGGGCAGAACCATCCAAGGCACGTGGACTCGCACAGAGACCTTTTTGCATATCAATGTTCTGGAGATGAGGGTGGTGGTGCTAGCGTTGCAGGCTCTCCATGCCCTTCTTCCTCTAGGGACTATTGCAATTCAAACAGACAACATGTCAGTGGTCTGGTACATCAACAAGCAGGGGGGAACCAGATCTTACCCACTTTGCCGAGAGGCCATGAGAGTGTGGGAATGGGCGATATCCACCAACCGCTTTCTCATAGCAATGCACATACCGGGTCGGTCAAACATTCTAGCAGACAAGCTGAGTCGAACTATCCTCTCACCTTACGAGTGGTCTCTGAACCCCTTAGTAGCAAAACAGATCTTCCTCAGATGGGGTCAACCTTGCTGCGATCTGTTCGCGTCACCTTCAAACGCAAAGTGCAGCGAGTTTTTCGCTCTAATTCCCCCACCAGGGGAAACCCCCAGAGACGCTCTGGTTCATGCTTGGCCATCCGGTCTTCTTTATGCTTATCCTCCTCTTCCGTTGATGACAAAATTCTTGCAGAAAGCTCGTCGGTTGGTGAGCAGAGTTATCCTCATAGCCCCATTCTGGCCTCGTCAAAACTGGTTCCCATGCCTACGGTCTCATCTAGTGCATCCTCCGTGGATCTTAGATCCCATTCCGGATCTGATTTCTCATCCCTTGGGATTGAAAACCCCCAACCTGGACAACCTCAAGCTCTCGTCTTGGTTGATCCAGTTCTGTTAATAGCTAGGACTCCCGGTATCTCATCTTCAGTTAAGGCCATCCTGGTGGCCGCTCATGAGCCTTCTACCAGGAAAGTCTACAAGAGTAAATGGAAGCGTTTCTCTATCTGGGTGGAGCATAGGAATTTGGATTTTTTTACGGCTCCTATTCCAGCAGTCCTCGACTTTCTATCCCACATTTTTCATCAGGAGGCTAGTTTTTCAACTGTTAAAGTTCAATTGGCAGCTATTTCCCACTTCCACATTGGAAACAATTTTGGCCCCCTAGCTTCCTCTAAGATCTGCAAGACCTTCCTGAAAGGTACCTTTCTTTTAAGACCCCCTGTTAAGGATGCAGTTCATCCATGGGATTTAACCCTAGTTCTCCAGGCTCTGACTGGTCCCCCTTTTGAGCCTGCAGCTTCGGTCGACTTAAAGTATGTATCTTGGAAAACTGCCTTCCTGATTGCTATTACCTCAGCTAGAAGGATATCGGAGCTTCAGGCTCTTTGTAGTAAGCCTCCATACATAATTTTTCATAAAGACAGATTTTCCCTCAGGACTAATCCCTCCTTTCTGCCTAAAGTGGCTTCCGAAGCCAACATCAACCAATCCATCAATCTGCCTTGTCTTCTTTCCTAATTATCACAACAAAGGAGAGTATAGACTTCATTGTCTGGATGTACATAGACAGTTGCGATTTTACTTACACAGAACGGCTGTTTTTCGAAAATCGGAACAACTCTGTCTCATTTGCTAAGTCCTGTTTGGGTAAACCAGTGACAAAGGTAAACTTAGCTAGGTGGATTTCCCAATGCATTCTTCTCGCATACAGAAGCTCTGGTCGACCTGAGCCCGTTCGGGTTCGGGAACATTCTACCCATTCTGTGGCTACTTCTGCGGCCTTCTGGTCGAGGGTCCCTTTGGATGACATTTGTTCAGCAGCTACTTGGGCTTCCTCTCATACTTTCATTACACATTATAAATTGGATCTGATATCCAGAGGAAGGGCATCTTTTGGCTCTGCAGTGCTCCGGAATATCCTTCCATGAGGACCTCCCAAGTTGTTGGTAGCTGGGGACTCTGTCCCACAAGTTGCTGATCAAATGAAGTTAACTACTTCAAATAAAGAAGTTATGTACTCACCATAACGTTCCATCTGAGTAGGTAACTTCATTTATCAGCAACCAACCCTCCCTCCGTCCCCCTGACCTGTAGTTCGTCCTTGAAGGATTATTGTGTTTCACTTCCCAGATGACATCAGGTTAGGATGTTCAGGTGGTTTTACTTTTTGTTATTGTAATATTCTGTGATACTATGGCAAACTTGATCTGAAGACTAGAGGGAGGAGCTTGCAGCTCGGATCTTTTGCTAGGAAAGCTGCCGGCTTGGATCCGAAACCCCACAGGTTGCTGACAAATTAAGTTACCTACTCAGAAGGAACTTTATGGTGAGTACATAACTTCTTTTTTTCTTCTGACATATAGTTACCAAGCTTCTTCAGACAGCCTCTGTTCCTGCTTTTCTGGTTCTTCAGACATTAGGAATGATAGCAACCTCCATAACTCTGGTTCTGCATGCAAGGTATTACACAAGAGCACTGTTGTGGCATTTAATGTTCAGTGGGCTTAGTCATTTCACCTTCTCAGCTTTTTCCAGGCAGTTCTCCTTAGTTTGCAGACACCACCAGTTATGGTGGATTCAGTCACCTTTAGGTCCTGAAGTGCATCTATTTATTTTACCCATTCTGTCAGCCACTGTCACCATGGATGCCTCCTCTCTGGGGTGGGAGGGCATTATGAAGAGAGAGCAGTTAAATGGAAATGGTCATAACAGGGCCCACCTTCACAGGAATGTCCTGCAGATGAGGGTAGTCATCCTAGCATTGCTGTTTCTACAACTTCCCCAGAATGTGATCTCCCACACGGGTATCACAGCTATAATATGGTAATAAGTAAGGAAGCAAGGGAGAGACCTGTTTTTGACCCCTCTACATAGAGGCTATATGGAGATGGCAATGAACAATGTCTTCTCTTTCTAATGGTAGTGCATATTCCAGCTCAGGCCAACCTTTTAGCGGGCAGGTTCAGTCTTAGTGTGCTTGATGCCTCACATGTGATGATGTTCATCGGGCATACAGCTGCAGTCATAACAGATGGGTTCTCCTGCCGTCAGGCGGGTCCTCGGTCGGCCGAATTCCAAAGTCTAGGTCCGGCGTCAGTTGTCGTCACTTCTTCCCTGACGTCAGTGTGACAGGGGTATAAAAGAACCAGCCAACGCCATTTTCTTCAGTCTTTCTTGCCGCACGGTGCCCGAAGCAGAAGCAGTTCGCAAGTGGCAGTCGGCCAGCTCCTGAGATTACGAAAAATTTGGAACCAAAGTCTTCTTAAAAGCTAAGTACCCCGTTGGGGAAACTTTTTCTTGCCTCAGACCGATGTCAGACAAAGTTAATAATTGTATTTCTTGTGGGAAGCAAATACCGCATAAGGATTTCCATTCCCTCTGTATACCTTGTTTAGGCCCAGACCACGACGTCTCGGTCTGTCGCTTTTGTGCTACATTCAACAAACGCACTATTAAGCGTCGGGCGGAGTTTGCCCAGCATTATTTTGGGAAAGCATTTAACTATACTATGTTGTCGGATACTCCAACTCCGGTTTTGTCTAAAAAACGCAAAGACAAGGACAGACACTCGAGGTCCGCGGCCTCTACCGACACCACGCCAAAGCCGACTACACGTGGTCCGGTTCTCAGCGAGGTGCCTACGCAGCCCCTGATTACCGACGACACATCTTTGGCGGTGTCCCCTGTACCAGTGCAGGCTCCTCGGCCCACACCCTGACTACAGATACCGAAGCCACGCTTGGCGTTGAAACACAGAATGTGGACAGGTCCACCTCCACTCAAGGTGTCTTCAGACCTTCCTCTTCTTTCTCCATCAAGGCTTTCACCAAGTCTAAAGCTACCATGCACCCTAAGAGACCAGCTACACAGGGTCCATCTCCAGGCCCCATGCCTAAGAAACAGATGCTTAAAATGGCTGAGGATTTAATTGCTCTAATCAGAGGTTCTCAGCCATCTCCGGACAAAAGACCCAGAGTGGAGGATGATTTCCCCCTCCTCTGATCAGGGCTCCATTATTTCAGAGCACTCTGATTATCAGGAACAGTCTTACTCCCCTTTTGAAGACTCTGATGCAGAGGAATCTATTCCTTCTGTATCCCCCCCTGAGGATTACTCATTTGGTGAAACTCTGCATACCTTAAGGGAACACTTCCACTGGGAAGGCCAGGATTATTCAGATTCCAAGAAAAGGCTCAGGGAATTTCTTTTGTTACCCCAGCACAGGCCTCTGGCTATACCTCCTGTCCTGGACATCCTAGATGATGTTTACTCGGAGGCCTACCTTAACCCGGACTCTCTTCCTCCAGCTCCAGTTAAGCCTGACAGGTACTACAGAGTTCCTGACTCACACCAATTTCTATACAAAAGCCATGCTGCTGACCTAGAAACCATCTCACAGGGGCCCAAGGGAGTTAAGGCCTCCATTGCCAAAAACCCATTGCCTTCCGAGAGAGATTCCAGATCCTTAGAAAGGTGGGGAAAAAAGGTATATACCTCGGCTACCTTATCCATGAGGGCCTTAAACTGTCAGTTTCATATGCTAAAATACCAACAGTTTCTGTTATCTCAATTGAAAAGTAAAATGTCACAACCTGAACAACCAGACATGAAGGAGTTGCAGGATTTGATGCATAGTGCAGAATTAGTGGGTAAACATACCTTACAATGTGGTTTTGATGCTCTAGAGGCCTCATGTAGAGCTGCTGTTACAGGCTCAGTCATACGTAGGCATGCCTGGCTCAAGGAACAAGCCTTGCCTGATCATGTCAAAGCTAAATTACTAGACGCCCCTCTTCAAAAGGATGTACTATTTGGGGCAAATGCTGAGGAAGTATTACGGAAAATGGAGGAAAAGGCTAAATCAATGCAAACTGTGAAAGAATTTCTGCAGGTTCAACCCCCACGTTTTAGTAGAAATTGGCCTTCCAAAAACTGGTCCTTTCCTGCCACAGACAGACCCCAAAGAGGCATATACAGGCGCCAGAGGGGCAGAGGACAAACACAAGGCTCGTATAGAGGCAGACAATGGCAAGCTCCTACACAAAGAGGTGGTGAGGACAACTCGCAATCTTTCAGAAAGCAAAACCAATGACTTCCCCTTTGCATGCCAACCAGCCCCCTTAGGAGGAAAGCTGGCACTATTCTCAAAAAATTGGCATATTGTCACAAAGGATAAATGGATCCTGAACATTATAAACAGAGGCTACAAATTCCATTTTCATACCCTTCCAAAAATGAAAGGCATGCCAAACCTGCCACACAATCAAAGGGCAGAGGCACAAAAGCAAATTTCAGATCTTATAAACATGAAAGCTATTCAAGAGGTACCTACACACGAACAAGGTCAAGGTTTTTATTCCAGGCTATTTCTGGTGCCAAGGAAGGGAAGAGATTGGAGACCTATTTTGGATCTTTCCATCCTAAACACATTCCTACTCATACCAAAATTCAAGATGCTCACTCTACAGCAACTTCTTCCCATGCTGGGCAAGGAGTCTTGGCTGGTAACATTGGACCTCAAGGAGGCATACCTGCATGTCCCAATCAGACAAAATTGCAGAAGATACCTCAGATTTCTTGCAGGTTCAGCCCATTATCAATTCTCTGCATTGCCCTTTGGTTTATCTACTGCGCCCAGAGTATTCACGAAATGCCTGGCATCAGTAATTGCCTACTGTAGACTTCAAGGGATACAAATATACCCTTATTTGGACGACTGCCTGATCCAAGCAGACAGCAAGCACATTCTTCTGAAACATCTGGCTTATGTAATAATGTTATTAAACTCTCTAGGATACACAGTCAGCAAAGAGAAATCAAGACTAATACCCTCTCGGAAGATAATTTTCCTGGGTGCCAATTTGGACACACACACCCAGATGGCCTACCTCACGCCAGAGAAGCAGGGGCAACTAATTCAATATTTCAGAACACTGACAAATTGCACCAGGCTGACTGCAAGGAAAATCCTGCAGGCTCTGGGATTCATGGCATCTTGCATCTTACTAATCCCATGTGCAAAGCTGCATATGAGAAAACTACAATGGTACCTAAAAAACATATGGTCTCAACACAGCCACAGTTTGGAAACAATAATACCACTAATTCCATGTCTGCAAAAGGAATTTCTGTGGTGGGCTCAAGCATGCCAAACAAACACAGATCTTCCATTCAGCAAGCCTCAAGCAAATCAAGTCATCACAACAGACGCCTCGGACTACGCTTGGGGGGCGCACATGACAGACCGGTGCATTCAGGGCAAATGGACCCAAAAAGAAAAGCACCTTCACATCAATCAAAAAGAAATGCTAGCAGTGATAAATGCTATTACAGCTTTCAAGGACCTTCTACAACCAGGTCAGCTATTGATAAGAACAGACAACACCACAGTTATGTGGTGCATAAACAAGCAGGGAGGAACACATTCTTATTCCCTATGCAGACTGGCCATGTCACTTTGGAACATGGCCATGGACTTACAAATGGAACTACAAGCACAGTACTTGCCAGGCAAGGAAAACACGCTGGCAGACAACCTAAGCAGAAATATGACAGATCCACACGAATGGAAGTTGCATCCAAAAGTTTTTACAGAAATAATCCAAGAATGGGGAAGGCCAGACATAGATCTCTTTGCCTCCCACAAAAATCATCAATTGACAAAATTCTGCTCTAGGATCTTCCATCCAAAGGCCTGGAGAGTGGACGCTCTCTCTTTCAGTTGGACATCAATGACAGTTTATGCCTTCCCACCTCTTCCCCTGCTGCCCAAAGTCCTATTGAAGACCAGAGCAGACAGACCAAAGATGATCCTCATTGCTCCGGACTGGCCAAGGCAACACTGGTACCCACTCCTGAGGAGCCTGACGCATTCCCCACCATGGACCCTGCCTCTAATGCCTCCTCTTCTGACTCAGCACAGCTTCAAAACTCTTCACAGTCAGCTGAAAACACTCAATCTAGCCGCATGGAAGATTCCTTAGCATCGCAGCAGGCCCTGCTCTCCAAGGAGGTGCAGGATGTCATTTTGGAGGCCAGAAGGCCATCAACTAGAAAAGCTTACTCTGCAAAATGGAAACGTTTTTGTGTTTGGAATGAGAAAAAGGGCCAGTGCCCTGGAAAACTGAATTTACCTCAAATACTACAATATTTGGCTGAACTGCTAAGCAGTGGACTTTCGTTCTCCTCCATCAAAATCCATGCCTCAGCCATTTTTGCAGAATACAACACTGATCCACCTTTATTCTCTCACCCTCTATTAAGACAGTTCCTCAGAGGGGCTAAGAATTTAAGACCTCCAATAAAACAACCAATACCTGCTTGGGATCTTAATTTCATTCTGGAAAAACTGACTTTGCCTCCTTTTGAGCCAGCTGCCTCATCAGATTTACAATATTTGTCCTGGAAAACAGCTTTCCTTCTGGCTATCACTTCAGCTCGTAGAGTTTCAGAAGTACAGGCTCTTATGGCTGTCCAGCATTTTATCATCTTCCATCAGGACAGAGTTTCATTACGTACCAACCCGTCCTTTATGCCTAAAGTGGTATCCAGGGTAGCTTTAAATCAGGCCATACATTTACCTACTTTTTATCCTAATCCAAGATTACTGCATTCCTTGGACATCCACAGACAACTGCGTTATTATTTGGACAGAACAAAGCCTTTCAGAAAATCAGAACAGCTTTTTGTGGCCTATGCGGTAGGAGCTCAAGGAAAGTCAATATCCAAACAGACAATCTCAAAATGGATAGCCCAGTGCATACGCTTTTGCTATACCTTTCATGGCAAAACTGTACCTACAGGCATTAGAACTCATTCTACCAGGGCCACAGCCACCTCTGCAACCTTCCTCAGAGGAGTTCCTACCAAGGATATTTTAGAAACAGCCACTTGGAGTTCTGTGCATACCTTCTCTAAGTACTACAACCTACTATTATACTCCAAATCTAGAGCTGGCTTTGCCACTGCAGTCTTGCAGGGCATTTTGGCTCCTCCTAGCTCCACCTAGTGCCTACCACCCCTTTCTTAGCTTTGGGATTCTACCCATCTGTTATGACTGCAGCTGTATGCACGATGAACATAGTACAGTTTTGTACCTACCATAAATGTAAATGTTCGAGTGCTAATACAGCTGCAGTCCAGGTTTCCCTCCCTCCTTCCCCTCTAGGGGTCTTCTTTTATGGTGTATTTGCTTGCAACTACTGGTCTTTGATTATATTGCATTGCATTATTACATAATTTTATGTATTGCCTTCTTTCTGGGGGCACCTGACATCTGGGGCAAGAAAAACTGAAGAAAATGGCGTCGGCTGGTTCTTTTATACCCCTGTCGCATTGACGTCAGGGAAGAAGCGACGACAACCGACGCCGGACCTAGACTTTGGAATTCGGCCGACCGAGGACCCGCCTGACGGCAGGAGAACCCATCTGTTATGACTGCAGCTGTATTAGCACTCGAACATCTACATTTATGGTAGGTACAAAACTGTACTTTCTTCATGTTTCACTGTTGCAGTCATCACTTTTGGGTTATCTGCTTGCAGTAGCCCTCAGTCGGCCTGATTAACTAAGTCTTGGGTCCTGCATCGGTTGTTGTCCCCTCTTCCATGACATCACGTCGTCAGAGGTATAAAACATGCAGCCGATGCCATTACATCAGTCTTTCTTTCCGTGCGGTGCCCGAAGCAGAAGCAGTTCGCAAGTGCTGGTCGTCAGACTCCTGAAATTTTCGTTTTCGAGTTTCAGAACCGAAGTCTTCAACTAAAGCTAAGTACCCCGTTGGGGAATCTTTTTCTTGCTCCTTACCGATGTCAGTAAAAGTTAATAATTGCATTACTTGTGGAAAGCAAATACCTCAAAGATTTTCATTCGTACTGTATTCCTTGCCTAGATCCTGACCACGATGTACCGTGCTGTTGGTTTTTTGCTTTATTTAATCTGCCCACTATCCGTTGTCAGTATATTTTTTGCCTCTAAATATTTCTGTTCTCAATTTAATTATCCAGAAATGTCGTTGGTTAGCCATCCGACTACCGGGATTCCGAAAAAAGCAAGGATGAAGACAGAGACGACGGGCTGCCGAGGTCCAAAACTGTCAACGACACTTCTCCTAAGCCAGTCGTCAGTTCACCGATACTGAGTGAGGTGCTTTAGCAGCCACTGATACCCACTACTTCTGATTCGCAGGCCTCTACTGAGACCCATTCGGAGTCTGGTATGCCACGAGATGCTTCAACTATGGGACCTGCAGATGTCTCTACCTTGGATGGGTCCAGAGCCGCTGTGCAGGCACCTGCTTCTGAGGGTGTATTCAGGCCTACGGACTTGCATATTAAACTGACGCCTCCTTCTTCTTTTAGGCCTAAATCTCGAACCATGCCTAAAAAAACGATGCCCAGGCCGCATGCTCAGGCCTCTATGCCTAAAAAAAAAATAAGAGTGATTGAAGATCTTATAACTTTAATCGGGGGAAGCCAGCCTCCCCCTTCTAAGAGACCTAGGACTGAAGTTGTTTATGAATCTTCTGACCAAGATTCAGATTTTTCTGATTCTTTTGATGATCTGGAGTTGCCCTTATCTACTTATGAGGATTCTGATGCAGAGGACTCTATTCCCTCTGCTTCCCCTCCAGAGGATTTTTCTTTTGGTGAAACCTTCCATACTCTAAGGGAGAATTTCCACTGGGAAAGCCAGGATTTTTCTGATTCAAAAAAGAGGCTTAGGGATTTCTTACTCCTGCCTCAGCATTGGTCTTTAGCTATTCCTCCTGTACTATACATTGCTGATGATGCTTTTTCGGAATCTAGTTTGGCCCCTGATTCTTTGCCTCCTGCTCCCAGAAAACACGACAGATATTACAGGGTTCCTGATTCACACAAGTTCCTCTTTAAAAATCCTATTGTGGATCTAGAGACTATTTCACAGGGACCTAAGGGCATTCAGGCTTCTACTGCTAAAAATCCTGCCCCTTCTGACAGAGACTCCAGGGCATTGGAAAGATGGGGTAAGAAGGTTTACACTTCTGCGACCTTGGCCATTAGGGCTTTAAACTGCCAGTTTCATTTGTTAAAGTATCAACAACATGTTATTGGATTGCTTAAACAGAAAACAATGTTGATTCCTGACTCTGCGGAAAGTAAAGAATTACAGGATTTAATGCATTCTGCTGAACAGGTTGGAAAACATACTTTGCAATGTGGATTTGATTCTTTAGAGGTCTCTTGCAGGGCTGCTGTTACTGGTTCTGTGCTCAGAAGGCATGCTTGGCTTAAGGATTAATCTTTACCTGATCATGTTAAAGCTAAATTATTGGATGCTCCCTTAAATCAGGACCACCTGTTTGGCAACAAGGCTGAGGAAGTTCTTAAAACGGAGGATAAAGCTAAATCTATATAAACTGATAAAGATTTCTTACATGTTCAGCTTCCTAGATTTAGTAGGCACTGGCCCTCTAAGAATTGGTCCTTTTCAGCCTCTTCAAGGCCTTCTCAAGCTAAACCCAGACATAGCAGAAACCCCAGGTTTCAGTCCCAGGGGACACACAAGATTAAGCAGTGGGAGGTTTCCACACCCAAATCAGGGAGTAGTAAGACTGCCCCCTATGGATAAAAGGCTCAGTGACTTGCTTTTAAAACTTCCAAGCACTTCCCAACTGAGTGCTTCTTTAGGCGGAAAGATTGGTCTGCAAGCCAGAAACTGGGAACTCATTACCCAGGACAAATGGGTTTTAAATATAGTGTCCCAAGGATACAGATTTCACTTCCACACCTTACCAACAACAAGTGGGTGGCCAGATCTACACCCAAATCAGTGGGCAGAGGCCCAAAATCAAGTACTCTCTCTCTTAAGCATGGGGGCTATTCACTTGATACCAGAAGAGGAAAAGGGACACAGGTTCTAATCAAGACTTTTCCTGGTACCCAGAAAAGGCAATATACGGCGTCCTATCCTGGACCTTTCTACTCTAAATGCCTTTCTGGTCATTCCAAAATTCAAGATGCTGACTCTTCACCAGCTGCTTCCTATGCTAGGCAAAGATGCATGGTTGGCAACACTAGATTTAAAAGAAGCATACCTGCACATCCCTGTCAGGGAGTCTTGCAGAAGATACCTACGCTTCAAAGCAGGCTACATGCACTCTCAGTTCTCTGCACTGCCCTTTGGCTTATCTACTGTGCCCAGGGTATTCACAAAGTGCCTAGCTCCAGTAATTGCATTCTGCAGGCAAAGAAATATTCAAATATATCCATATCTGGACGATTGTCTAATTCAGGCAGAAAGCCAGGACATACTTTTGAATCATCTGGCCTTTGTTCAAAGCTACTGACTTGTCTGGGGTACACCATAAACGAAAAGAAATCACACCTGGTATCCTGTCAAATTATATTCCTGGGAGCAAGCTTGAATACAGCTTCCCAGATGGCTTTCCTCACGCCAGAGAAACGGATTCATTTGACAACCTACTTCAAACAAGTGGCCATAAAAAAACAGTTATCTGCAAGGCAAATAATGCAAGCCTTGGGATTCATGGCCTCCTGCATTCTTCTAATTCCATATGCAAGGATGCATATGAGGAAAGTGCAATGGTATCTCAAAAGCCTATGGTGTCAACATTCACAGGATCTAGAAGCAATGATTCCTATCATACCTTGCCTATGCCTAGAGTTCCTTTGCTGGGCAGAGGCCTGCCACCAAAACAGGGGACTACCATTCACACTATCCACTGCTGCCCAAACCTTAACAACAGATGCATCAGACTATGCATGGGGGGCCCACCTGGCAGGGAAGTGCATTCAGGGCAAATGGAACCAAAGTCAAATGCACCTGCATATCAATCAAAAAAAGTTAGCTGAACAGAATGCTCTGACAGCCTTCAAGGACCACATTCTTCCAGGACAATGAATGATAAAGACAGACAACACCACTGTTATGTGGTACATAAACAAGCAAGGGGATACACATTCTTACCCCCTCTGCAGACTAGCCATGGCATTGTGGAACACAGCCCTGAGCTATCAAGTACATTTACAAGTTCAATTCCTGCCAGGAAAGCTAAATACACTGGCAGATGAACTAAGCAGAAACCTCATGGACCCACACGAGTGGAAACTGGAACCAAGGATTTTCAACATGTTGACAAGCAAATGGGAGAGCCCAGGTATAGACCTGTTTGCCTCCCCCCAAAACCATCGGTTGGACAAATTCTGCACAAGGACTCTCCACAAACAAGCTTGGAAAGTGGATGCTCTGTCCTTCAGCTGGAAAAACCTATCAGTTTATGCCTTCCTTTCCTCCTCTGCCTCTGCTCTCCAAAGTACTACTAAAGATCAAACAAGACAAACCAGGGACGATTTTGATTGTACCAGACTGGCCATGCCAACACTGGTACCCCCTCTTACACAGTGTGTCACTGTGGGCCCCATGGCACCTGCATCAGACTCCTACTCTATTGTCTCAGCAGGAGAACCACATTTTGCACCCTCAATTTCAAACACTGAATCTAGCAGCCTGGCTAATTACATAATTTCTCCTTTACCATCCCTCAGTAAACCAGTGATGGATATCATTTTAGAGGCAAGGAGGCCTAGTACCAGAAAGTCTTACACTGAAAAATGGAAAAGATTCTGTGCCCCGAACCAAGCTAAAGGGAAGAACAGAACAGTGTCCAATTTACCTCAGATTTTACAATACTTAACTGAGATGCTTCATAAGGGCCTGTCTTTCTCCTCCATCAAAATTCACACCTCAGCCATCTCAGCTCATTATAACACAGAACCACCCCTCTTCTCTCATCCACTGCTTTAGCAGTTACTCAGAGGGGCCAAAAATCTATGATCACCCAGGAGAGCTCCAACTCCAGCTTGGGACCTCAACTTTGTATTGGAAAAGCTCACCCTTCCTCCTTTTGAGCCAGCTGCCACTGCGGACTTAAAATTCCTTTCTTGGAAAATAGCTTTCATTTTAGCAATCACGTCAGCAAGAAGGGTATCTGAATTACAGGCCCTCATGGCAGTGGAGCCTTTCATCATCTTTCATGCGGACAGGGTGTCCCTCAGGACCAATCCCTCCTTTATGCCCAAGGTAGTATCCAGTGTGGCCATTGATCAGTCCATACATTTGCCAATCTTCTTTCCTAATCCACAGAACAAAGGGGAATGGATTCTGCACTCCTTGGGCATGCACAGACAACTTAGATTCTACTTAGAACTAAACCTCAAAGGAAATCTGCCCAACTGCTGGTGGCATTTGCTGCAGGGGCAGACTATTTCAAAGCAAACCATTTCCATATGGATAGGCCATTGCATTAATTTCTGCTGCAAACACCATTGAAAACCTATCCTACAGGGGATCAAACCCCACTCTACCAGGGCTGCATCTACCTCTACAGCCTTTCTCAGAGGCATCCTTTCCACGGACATCCTAGAAGCTGCTACCTGGAGTTCTGTACATACTTTCACCAAGCCTTACCATCTGCCAAGTTTCCCTAAATCCAGAGCTGGCTTTGCCACTGCAGTCTTGCAGGGCCTTTTATCTGGTCCTAATTCTATTTAAATTTTTCCTCCCATCCTTAGCTTTGGGAATCTACCCAAAAGAAATTACTGCAACAGTGAAACACGAAGAACATAGTACAGTTGTGTACACTTACAATAAATGTAGATTAGGTTCATAGGTAGGTACTAGGCTAATCTGCCCGAAGGCATTTATAAGCCTAGCCGGAATGTGTTGGCTTTCGCCGTCCCCTTAGATTAGTTCCCTGTGCCTCTGTCCAGCACAGCCGTTGAAGTGATCCCTGGGGTAAACTTTCTGTTTCCCATCCACTTGTCAAAGTTCCTCTTGAAGAGGGTTAGCGAGGGGCTCTGCCTAATGTAGATTGGAATCTTGTTCCAGAGCATGGGAAGTCTCTGGGACAGAAATCTATCCCTCCAGCACGTCCTATTTATTATTGTGGTGAGGTTTAGATCCCTGGAGCATGTGGCTTGAGAGGATGTGGTTTTCTTTAGGTGGAGCATGTCCATCAATTCTGGGTTGGACATGGCTTTGTAAGTCTGGCACAGATCACCTCTGAGTAGGCGGTATGCAACCGAGTACAGCTGGAATTTCTTCAGTCGAGCTGCATAGGGCATCTGCTTGAGGCCAGTGATCCTCTTGGTGAGGTACTTATGTAGTATTTCCAGTTGTTGCAGGTGTCTTGTAAGTTACATCCCAAAATGGGGCATTGTACTCTATGATGGGTCTGATGAGTGATGCGTAGACGGGCCCAATGACCTCTTTCGATCTGGATGCAAGCCCTTTTGTGATGAGGTGGGCCACATAGAAGGATTTTCTAACCACTTTGGCAATGTGATTATCAAAGGAGAAGTTACTATCTACTTGGGTCCCCAGATCCCTTATTTCATCTTCTGTATTTAGGGGGCTACCACCTATGTGATAGTTTGTGGATACTTTGTTTTTTCCAAAGGGCACGACTATGCAGTTTTTAGCATTTAGCTTGAGGCCATGGTTTTGACACCAGGTAGCTGTCTCAGTGAGACCCTTTTGGAGGATGTCTGTGTCAGCCAGAGAGTCAGTCAATTATAGCCCCTAGTTTGCAGTTGTCTGCGAACTTGGTCAGCCATAGTCCTCCTGTGCTTGCCTGTACCTCTGAGAAATATATGCCGAACGGGAGGGGTCCTAGGACGGAGCCCTGGGGAATGCCACTTGTAACCGGTTTAGACTCAGACCTAGCTCCCGCAACTCTTACCATGTCGGTTCTGTCCGTGAGCCAGTTGGCAACCCATCTCATGACGTAGGGGTTTATGTTCAGGCTGTTGAGCTTGTCTATAATACCTGAGTGGGGAATGGTGTCAAATGCCTTTGCAAGGTCTAGGTAGGCTGTGTGGACCACCTTTTCCTCGTCTATAGCCTTGGTAACTGTCTCAAAGAAGTCCATCAGGTTTAGGAGGCATGATCTGCCCTTAAAGCCGAACTGGGTAGGGTCCAATGTTTGAAGGTTCCCAATGTCTCTGTTAATGAGATCCATGAGGATGCGCTCCATAGCTTTGCAGACCAAGCTAGTCAGGCTTATAGGGTGATAGTTCCCTGGGTCCGATGTGGCTCCACCTTTGTGGAGCGGAATAACTGTTGCTGTGTGCCACTCTGTGGGCACGTAGCCTGTGGAGAGGCTGAGTTTAAACAGTGTGTTTAGGTGAGGGGTTAGTTCATCTTTAAGCTTGTGCACGCAGTCTAGGATACCGTCTGGTCCCATTGATGCTGTGTTTTTGGCTTTGGAGAGGGCTGTTTTAACCTGAGTGTCTGTGATTTCAGGGGTAGTACATTCTCCTGGTATAGTTATGGGCCCTTTTGGGGGTGAAAGGGGGGTGAAGTTTGCACTGAACCTGTCTGCCAGGATGTTGGCTATATCGGTCATTTCAGTGTATTTTGTGCCATTCTGCACCAAATCTGAGCAGATCTGACAATTGCCATTTAGATTCCTGACATAGCTAAAGAATGCCTTGTGGTTATCTTTGGAGTCCTTGGCAATTTTTCTTTCGAAGCTAACCTTGGATGATTTTTATGAGGGAACGTAGATTCTTGCTGATACTGATCAGGGATATCTTCCCTTCTTGGGATTTTACTCTTTTCTGTACTAGTTTTCTCCTTCTTTTGTATAGCTTGTTTATGGCAGCGGTCTATCAGACTGGTTTCCTTTTCTTGGAGGAGTGAGTCTTGGTTTTGTTTGGGATAGCACGATCCATGCATTCTTGTAGGTGCCCATAGAGTGCATTAGTAAAGGATTTTGCAGCTTGGACAGTGTTATCCTTTAGCATGGGAGCTTTGAAACTTCCCACCTCGGTCTTAGTAACGTGAAGTTTGCTTTTGAAAGGTTTTTCACTGTGGTTTCTTTGACCGAGGGTGGTGGCGGAATGTGGATATCCAGAGTGATTAGTTTATGGTCAGATCTAACCAAAGAGAGGTTGTTGTCCAGTTTTGAACACCGGTTGCCCATGTTGGTGATGACCAGGTCCAATACGTTTTCACCTCTGGTGGGGGTGTTGACCAGTTGATCCAGGGCATTTGAGTTAATAAATTCTAGGAAATGTTGAGCAAGGGAGTTTAACTGGGAGAACTACTCAAGTACAATGTTTGGGTAATTGAAATAACCCAATATCAGGGTGTTTGGTAGGACCTTTGTTTCCCAGTGTTTCCAGGAATGCGGAGTGGGGGTCCTTGGACATGGTGGGTGATCTGTAGCAAGCTATAACTTGAATAGCAGTTTTGCCCATTGTTAGTTTCACGTGGATGATCTCTGAAGCATCATGCTGTTCCACTAACCTGGAGGTGTGGGTATCCTTGATGAATATGGATACTCCCCCACCTTTTGTATTTCCGTCTGGGTTTTGTGGCTAAAATGTATGGTATGAGTTGTAGCCTGGTAGTGCTGGAGAGCTCTCTGGAGCCTTAAACCAGGTTTCTGTTACTGCACTTATATCGATTTTCTCCATACTGAGGAGTGCCTCGAGTGCGTGCATTTTGAGGTTTAGACTTCTGGCATTGAGTAGCATTACCCTCAATTTTTTGTTACTTGCGCTATTGACGGCGATAGGTTTCTCTTTTGAGCCTTGCCTAAAAAAGGCACTATGGGGGTGGCAAGAGCCTTGGCCAGTATTCAAAAGCCTAAGGGTGACAGGTGCAATCCATCTCTAGCAAAACAGTGCGGCTTGTCGAGCATGTCATCCCAGGCTGACAGACACTGGATCCCCTTTGAATGACACCAGAAGCTTAGCCAATTGTTGAAATTGACAATTTTTTCTCTATACAGTGGTATCATTCTTGGTGAGGGCAGGATGGTACTCATGGTCAGGGTCATACCGGCCTGGGCTACGTGATCAGAGAGCTCCTCCATGTTTCTTTTCATGTAGTCCAGGGAGGTACAGCTTGCGTCATTCACACCAACATGGACAGTGACAGAGTCATATTTGTACTTGTTCTGGAGTGACCTGAGTGCTTGTGTTATGTGGCAAATCCTGACACCCGACAGGCAGCTAAAAGTAACCTTGTCCTTGTTCAGCCTAGTGAGTGGGACGTCAGTGTGCCTGACTATTGAGTCCCCTATTACTAGTGTGTTGGGTATGTTATTTTGCCTTAAGGGTTGTGATTGTATTGCACATTGGTTTTGTGAAGTATGTGTTTCATGGTTTTTGTGTGTGCGTGGGGGGGGGGGGTTGCTTAGATGTCTGCTTTGGAGGTTGCAGATTTTTATTTAGCGACTCCGAATATGTTTTCATGTATTTGTGTGTTTTTTTGGTTTCATAGGTCTATGTGAGACTGGTGGTGTGATGCAAGTAATTCCCTTCTCCTCTTGACTGCCTTGTCCAGTCTTGGGTTGAGAGAGCTTAGCCTCCAGTTTGGCTGTATAATTGCATCTCTTGCATATAATAGTGTTTGGTGGAAGGAGGAGAGGGTTGTCAATGAGGCAATTGTAACATTACCCCAAAATGCCCAGATTCACCAGTTGGACCGGAGAGTACACCTGAAACTGCCCTTTGGACATGCCTGGATAGGTACAGTGAACTGTTTTACTGATTGGCTGGTAAGGTCGAATAGAGAGCCTTGCCCTTCTCAACAGTATAGGGGGTCTAGTGCGAAGGTTTATTAGTGCTTGCTATGAATTTTGAGCAAGCGCTGGGATGAGAAGTGAATGGTTTGAGTGCTTAAGTTGAAAGTTTGTCTAGTTCCAAGGGAAAAATTGAAGAGTAGACTTTGTGGAGCCGGGAATACTTATACCCTAGCTAACCAGTGCTGCCCAGTGTGCAAAACTGCGCAAATGCGGGTTTTATAGCAGGGAAATGAAAGAGATGGAAATTAGCCCAAAATGGCCAATAAACTACTAATTTTTGGGCTGAAACCACTCCTCCTGGGACAGATAGGCTGCTCAAAGCTCCCTCTCTCACAGTGAACAGAGAAACGTCCTTCTGTCCAAGTAAGGTATGGACAAACACAGAAACTTGTAACACAGCCCTGAATTCAGCACTAACCTGAAAACTGGACTATACTAGCTTAGAAAGGCAGGAAAACAAGTATAGTTTTTTTGTTTTCAGATAATAAAGCAGATACAATCAAAAAAACACTTTGAATGTACAGAAATGGCTATCACACTTGAGTGTGTAGCCTACAACAGTTAAACAGGTAATTTAAACAGAAAAATGACTTTGTTAAAG
Organism: Protopterus annectens; assembly: GCF_019279795.1. NCBI lineage: Eukaryota > Metazoa > Chordata > Ceratodontiformes > Protopteridae > Protopterus > Protopterus annectens. The sequence goes on from NC_056737.1 coordinate 403,629,945, forward strand.
TGCAGACAGTAAAATAAGTACAATATGTAGCTGAAACAAGCTTTTTAAATCACAGAAACTCTAGAAAATCGGCATTTTAGGCGGAATTAGCTAAAGGCAGCAAGAAAATGCAGAAAAATGATACTTAATCACTCCAAAGTCTCTCTCTTGTCTCTCTGCTGCTGTAGAACTCTGCAGGGCACCAGGCAGGAGCTTGCTGAGCCGTATACTAGCCCAAAAACCTCGAGTGTATTCACTGTTGCAGTCCTGGTTACCCTCCCTCTAGCCCCCTTCTTTTTTGGATATACCTCTACTTTCCTTTGCTATCTTCAGAATCTTTTTGGTGTATTTGCTTTTTTGTTGGAGGTATAACCTTGTATATTTATTGATTTAATTGCTTCCCATTAAGGGGGCACCTGACATCTGGGGTAAGAAAAACTGATGTAATGGCGTCGGCTGCATGTTTTATACCCCTGGTGACCTGACGTCATGGAAGAAGGGACAGCAACTGACGCAGGACCCAAGACTTTGTTAATCAGGCCGACTGAGGGCTACTGCAAGCAGATAACCCAAAAGTGATGACTGCAACAGTGAATGCACTCGAACATCTACATTTATGGTAAGTGTACACAACTGTACTTTCCCTCTCTCCAGCAGGAGCACAAATGAGATCCTTATGAACCAGGCTAGACTATATTTCAAAATTTATGTTGAGAAAAGCTCTTTGCTAAGTTACTATTACCTCAGCAAGAAGGATATCCAAAGTGTACAGACCCTTTGCTGCAAACCACCATGTCTTGTTTTCCATGACAGTCAGTCTCCCAAAGAAATGACCCTTTCTTTGCTCCTAAAGTTACTAAATCGTTCCAGAACCAGATTATTCATCTACCAGTCTACTTTCCATATTATTCCAGTAAAGGAGAGTTTTGACTCCACCATTTTGAATGTTCACAGGCATCTCCTTTTTTTTAACCTTCACCATACCGACTGATTCTGTGAAGATAGTCAATTATTTTTCTCCTTTTCAACTTTTAAGTCCGGCTCCAAAATTTCAAATGTAACCCTGCCAAGATGGCCATCTAACTGCATTGCTCACATTTCTACAACAAGCCTTTTTCTAGAAAACCAGAGGGCATTTTATGAGGTCATTGCTCCCTCTATGGCATTATTCAAGAACTCTTTCATAGATGATATTTCTGCTGCATCAACCTGGTCAACAGTGCATACCTTTATCAAGCACTGTAAATTGGACATTATTTCTAAATCAAGATCCTCCTTTGGATCACCCCTCCTGAAGAGCAAATCGCAGGGATTTTGCCCCAGAAGTTGAGGCAAATGGAGAGGACAATATAGTGTATGGAAGTCATACAGTTATAATGCTAGATCATTTTTATTCCACTGCATCCATCTTGACAGTCATTCCACCGTCCCCTATCCAAATGCCACTTCTTGTTTACGGATAGACCAGGTAGACCTAAGTATGAAGCATATTCTCTAGCTTTTCCCTAGTCATTAGAATAACCATTTTTTTCTTGAGTCAGATTTGATCTGAAGGACAGAGACAGGTGCATTAAGGGATGGGGAGGAGCTTGAGTGTCTGAGTGCTTGAGGAAACCTTTATAGCAGTGAGCTACCAGTTCAGATCCAGCACAAGTGTAAATACCCCATAAGTCAAGGCAGACTGTGTGGGACTTTAAGATCTAGCATCACAGTAAGTACATAACTCCTGTGTATATAAACTTACTTCTGTATGCCCTGTGAATTTGCTGGTCTACTAGCAATCCTTCAAGAGTTGGGCAGATAAGTCCCTGTTGGGGAAAGCCTTCCTACTATTTTATTTATTTATTTTGAGGAAAACGTATGCTTTTTCTGTTAGAAAAAATACTTTTGCTGGGAAACAAAAGGGTTTGGACTGTCTTTGCCCTTCTAAGGTCTTTTGTAAACTTTTTTGTGAGGAAATATTTTGGTTATGACTAGAAAAGAATTAAAATTTTAAACCTTGTGTTTAGGATAGATTATTGTGCTTGTGTGGGGGAACTCAGTGGTTTACTTACCTCAAAACCACTTGATGCTATGTTGTCCTATCTTGCCTTCATTCTTACAGTGATGGGTTCGGAGCCGATCCTCGGCTCCAACTCGGCCGAATACACAGCTGAAAGACTCAAACTTGGCAAGTAGGTATCCCATAATGCAGTGGTATAACTCTCCAGATCTCATTTGCTGCTTTACGAGGTTGAATGCGCTCTTCTTGGTCGTGGCTGTTGTAATTTTTCTACTTATTACAGTCATTAGACCCTTTTTCTCTTGATATATTATAGTGGGTGTTTTTTTCACATAGTTAGCCTTTGAATTAGTATATCTAGATTTTAGCTAATTTTCCTATTTGGTGCTGCTTTGGCCATTGTTTTCGTAGGCCTTGCTTTATCCCTTGTAGTGTTGTTGTCTTTTTCATATAGCTTAATAGTAGCTCGTTTAAGTTAGAGAGCTGTTCGCCCATTTTAGTTAGAGGGCTTGTAGTTGGTGTGTTGTTTTTTCTGGGATTTAGGGCCATTTTAGTTAGCGGCCCTATTATCTTCCCTTGTCTGTCTGCTCAGTGTTTCCTGTTGTAGTTAGTATATTAGTAGTTTTAGTTTTGACAATTTTCTAGAGTTAGATTGTGATCTTTTGTCATAATCATGTCCAAACACCCAAAGGAGAAGGAACATAAGCCTTTGGGCTTCAAGAAATGCCAGAAATGTTCCCAAAAGATGTCTTTTACTGACGGTAATATCATATGTGTTTATTGCCTTGGAGCCATTCATTTGCAAGAGGAATGTACATTCTATCATTCCTTCAGTGCCAGGGCTTTACAAGAAAGGAAAAACAAGTTGATCCCTAAGGGGCTCTTAAAGCCAACATTTAAGGAAGCTATCCAGAGTTCTTCTTCTTCAAAAAAGGACAAACCTCAAAAGAGACAATCACCTGCTGCATCAGCTCATTTGGAGCCTCCAGTCAAGTTACCTAAAATTTCTAAGGCTACTACCTCCTCAGTTCCGCAGTCTTCAGAACTATTGCAGGTTATTTTGATTGACAAGCCTGGATGTTCATCGTGCATACAGCTGCAGTCATAACAGATGGGTTCTCCTGCCATCAGGCGGGTCCTCGGTCGGCCGAATTCCAAAGTCTAGGTCCGGCATCGGTTGTCGTCGCTTCTTCCCTGACGTCAGTGTGACAGGGGTATAAAGGAACCAGCCGACACCATTTTCTTCAGTCTTTCTTGCCGCGCGGTGCCCGAAGCAGAAGCAGTTCGCAAGTGCCGGTCGGCCAGCTCCTGAAATTACGAAAATTTTGAAACCGAAGTCTTCTTGAAAGCTAAGTACCCCGTTGGGGAAACTTTTCTTGCTTCAGACCGATGTCAAAGTTAATAATTGTATTTCATGTGGGAAGCAAATACCGCATAAGGATTTCCATTCCCTCTGTATACCTTGTTTAGGCCCAGACCACGACGTCTCGGTCTGTCGCTTTTGTGCTACATTCAAAAAATGCACCATTAAGCGTCGGGCGGAGTTCGCCCAGCATTATTTTGGAAAAACATTTAACTATATTATGTCGTCGGATTCTCCGACTCCAGTTTTGTCTAAAAAACGCAAAGATAAGGACCGACACACTAGGTCTGCGGCCTCTACCGACACCACGCCAAAGCCGACTACACGTGGTCCGGTTCTCAGCGAGGCGCCTACGCAGCCCCTGACTACCGATGACACTTCATTGGCGGTGTCTCCTGTGCCCGAGGTCGCAGGCTCCTTGGCCCACACCCCGACTACAGATACCGAAGCCACTCTTGGCGTTGAACCTCAAAATGTGGACAGGTCTACCTCCACTCAAGGTGTCTTCAGACCTTCCTCTTCTTTCTCCATCAAGGCTTTCACTAAGTCTAAAGCAGCCATGCACTCTAAGAGACAAGCTACACAGGACCCATCTCCAGGCCCCATGCCTAAAAAAACAGATGCTTAAAATGGCTGAGGATTTAATTACTCTTATCAGGGGTTCTCAACCCCCACCGGACAAAAGGCCCAGAGTGGAGGAAGAATCCCCCTCCTCTGATCAGGGCTCCATTATTTCAGAGCACTCTGATGATCAGGAACATTCTTACTCCCCTTTTAAAGACTCTGATGCGGAGGAGTCCATTCCTTCTGTATCCCCCCCCAGAGGATTATTCATTTGGGGAAACTTTGCATACCTTAAGGGAACACTTCCACTGGGAAGGCCAAGATTATTCAGATTCCAAGAAAAGGCTTAGGGAATTTCTCTTACTACCTCAGCACAGGCCTCTGACTATACCTCCTGTCTTGGACATCCTAGATTATGTTTACTCGGACGCCTGCCTTAACCCGGACTCTCTACCTCCAGCCCCAGTTAAGCCTGACAGGTACTACAGGGTTCCTGACTCACACCAATTTCTATACAAAAGCCATGCTGCTGACCCAGAAACCATCTCACAGGGCCCCAAGGGAATTAAGGCCTCCACTGCTAAAAATCCTTTACCTTCTGAGAGAGATTCCAGATCCTTAGAAAGGTGGGGAAAAAAGGTATATACCTCGGCTACCTTAACCATGAGGGCCTTAAACTGTCAGTTCCATATGCTAAAATACCAACAGTTTTGTTATCACAATTGAAAAGTAAAATGTCACAACCTGAACAACCAGACTTGAAGGAGTTGCAGGATTTGATGCATAGTGCAGAACAAGTGGGTAAGCATACCTTACAATGTGGTTTTGATGCTCTAGAGGCCTCATGTAGAGCTGCTGTTACAGGATCAGTCATACATAGACATGCCTGGCTCAAGGAACAAACCTTGCCTGATCATGTCAAAGCTAAATTACTAGATGCCCTCTTCAAAAGGATGTATTATTTGGTGCTAATGCTGAGGAGGTATTAAGGAAAATGGAGGAAAAGGCTAAATCAATGCAAACTGTGAAAGATTTTCTACAGGTACAACCCCCACGTTTCAGTAGAAATTGGCCTTCCAAAATTGGTCCTTTCCAGCCACGGACAGACCCCAAAGAGGCAGATACAGGCACCCGAGGGGCAGAGGACAATCCCAAGGATCGTTTAGAGGCAGACAATGGCAAGCTCCTACACAAAGAGGTGGTGAGGATAACTCGCAATCATTCAGAAAGCAAGCCCAATGACTTTCCCCTTTGCATGCCAAGCAAGACTCAAATGGCAGCCCCCTTAGGAGGAAACCTGGCATTATTTTCAAAAAATTGGCATATTGTCACAAAAGACAAGTGGATCCTGGACATTATAAACAGAGGCTACAGATTCCATTTTCACACCCTTCCAAAAATAAGAGGCATGCCAAACCTGCCACACAATCAAAGGGCAGAGGCACAAAGGCAAATTACAGATCTCATAGACATGAAAGCTATTCAAGAGGTACCTACGCACGAACAAGGTCAAGGTTTTTATTCCAGGCTATTCCTGGTACCAAGGAAGGGAAAAGATTGGAGAACTATTTTGGACCTATCCATCCTAAACACATTTCTGCTCGTACCAAAATTCAAGATGCTCACTCTACAGCAACGTCTTCCCATGCTGGGCAAGGAGTCTTGGCTGGTAACATTGGACCTCAAGGAGGCATACCTGCATGTCCCAATCAGACAAAATTGCAGAAGATACCTCAGATTTCTTGCAGGTTCAACCCATTATCAATTCTCTGCATTGCCCTTTGGCTTATCTACTGTGCCCAGAGTATTCACGAAATGCCTGGCATCAGTAATTGCCTACTGCAGACTTCAAGGGATACAAATATACCCCTGTTTGGACGACTGCCTGATCCAAGCGGACAGCACGCACATTCTTCTGAAACATCTGGCTTATGTAATAATGTTGTTGAACTCTCTGGGATACACAGTCAACAAAAAGAAATCAAGGCTAATACCCTCTCAGAAGATAATTTTCCTGGGTGCCAACTTGGACACAAACACCCAGATGGCTTACCTCACGCCAGAGAAGCAGGGGCAACTAACTCAATACTTCAGAGCACTAGCAAATTGCACCAGGCTGACTGCAAGGAAAATCCTGCAGGCTCTGGGATTCATGGCATCTTGCATCTTACTAATCCCATGTGCAAAGCTGCAGATGAGGAAACTTCAATGGTACCTGAAAAACATATAGTCTCAACACAGCCACAGTTTGGAAACAATAATACCACTAATTCCATGTCTACAAAAGGAATTTCTGTGGTGGGCTCAAGCATGCCAAACAAACACAGGTCTTCCATTCAGCAAGCCTCAAGCAAATCAAGTCATCACAACAGACGCCTCGGACTACGCATGGGGGGCGCACATGACAGATCGGTGCATTCAGGGCAAATGGTCCCAAAAAGAAAAGCACCTTCACATCAATCAAAAGGAAATGCTAGCAATAATAAATGCTATTATAGCTTTCAAGGACCTTCTGCAACCCAGGTCAATTATTGATAAGAACGGACAACACCACAGTTATGTGGTACATAAACAGGGAGGAACACATTCATACCCCCTATGCAGACTGGCCATGTCACTTTGGAACATGGCCATGGACTTAGAAATCGAACTACAAGCACAGTACTTGCCAGGCAAGGAAAACACGCTGGCAGACAACCTAAGCAGAAATATGACCGATCCACACGAATGGAAGTTGCATCCAAAAGTTTTTACAGAAATAATCCAAGCATGGGGAAGGCCAGACATAGATCTCTTTGCCTCCCACAAAATCACCAATTGACAAAATTCTGCTCAAGGATTTTCCATCCAAAGGCCTGGAGAGTGGACGCTCTCTCTTTCAGTTGGACATCAATGACAGTTTATGCCTTCCCACCTCTTCCTCTGCTACCCAAAGTTCTATTGAAAACCAGAGCAGACAGACCAAAGATGATTCTCATTGCTCCGGACTGGCCAAGACAACACTGGTACCCACTCCTGAGGAGCCTGACGCATTCCCCACCATGGACCCTGCCTCTAATGCCTCTTCTTCTGACTCAGCACAGCTTCAAAACTTTTCACAGCCAGCTAAAAACACTCAATCTAGCCGCATGGAAGATTCCTTTGCATCACAACAGACCCTACTCTCCAAGGAGGTGCAGGATATCCTTTTGGAGGCCAGAAGGCCGTCAACTAGAAAAGCTTACTCTGCAAAATGGAAACGGTTTTGTGTCTGGAATGAGAAAAAGGGCCAGGATCCTGGAAAACAGAATTTACCTCAAATACTACAGTATCTAGCTGAGCTGCTAAGCAGTGGACTTTCATTCTCCTCCATCAAAATCCATGCCTCAGCCATTTCTGCAGAATACAACACTGATCCACCCTTATTTTCTCACCCTCTCTTAAGACAGTTCCTCAGAGGGGCTAAGAATCTAAGACCCCCAAGGAAACAACCAATACCTGCTTGGGATCTCAATTTCATTCTGGAAAAACTGACCTTGCCTCCCTTTGAGCCAACTGCCTCATTAGATTTGCAACATTTGTCCTGGAAAACAGCTTTCCTTCTGGCTATTACCTCAGCTCGTAGAGTTTCAGAACTACAAGCTCTCATGGCTGTGCAGCCTTTTATCATCTTCCATCAGGACAGAGTTTCCTTACGAACCAATCCGTCCTTTATGCCTAAAGTGGTATCCAGGGTAGCTTTGAATCAGGCCATACACTTACCTACCTTTTATCCTAATCCTCAAAACAATGGGGAGAGATTACTACATTCCTTGGACATCCACAGACAACTCCGTTATTATCTGGACAGAACAAAGCCTTTCAGAAAATCAGAACAGCTCTTTGTGTCCTATGCTTTAGGAGCTCAAGGAAAGCCAATTTCGAAACAGACAATCTCAAAATGGATAGCCCACTGCATACGCTTTTGCTTTTCTTTTCATGGCAAAACTGTACCTACAGGCATCAAATCTCACTCCACAAGGGCCACAGCTACCTCTGCAGCTTTCCTACCAAAGATATTTTGGAAGCAGCCACTTGGAGTTCTGTGCATACCTTCTCCAAGCACTACCACCTACCATTATACTCCAAAACTAGAGCAGGCTTTGCCACTGCAGTCTTGCAGGGCATCCTGGCTCCTCCTAGTTCCACCTAGTGCCTACCACCCCTTTCTTAGCTTTGGGATTCTACCCATCTGTTATGACTGCAACTGTATGCACGATGAACATAGTACAGTTTTGTACCTACCATAAATGTAGATGTTCGAGTGCTAATACAGCTGCAGTCCAGGTTTCCCTCCCTCCTTCCCCTCTTGGGACAAGCCTATAGGCTAACACATCCTCATACTACCTGATTGGGGTATTCATTTATGGTGTATTTGCTTGCAACTACTGTATTTTGATTATATTGCACTGCTTTATTACACAAATTTATGTATTGCCTTCCTTCTGGGGGCACCTGACATCTGGGGCAAGAAAAACTGAAGAAAATGGCGTTGGCTGGTTCCTTTATACCCCTGTCGCACTGACGTTAGGGAAGAAGCGACGACAACCGACGCCGGACCTAGACTTTGGAATTCGGCCAACTGAGGACCCCCAACCGAGGACCCGCCTGATGGCAGGAGAACCCATCTGTTATGACTGCAGCTTTATTAGCACTCGAACATCTACATTTATGGTAGGTACAAAACTGTACTTTCTTTGGCTCCAAAGTCTTTGGAGCTGTATGATTCCTCTTCTCGGAGCCGGTCTATGGAGATTTCACCGGTCTCCCCTTAATATATATATATATATATATATATATATATATATATATATATAGGCTCCGAACCCATCATTGTAAGAATAAACGGCGAGATGGACAACTAACATGGAATGTTATGGTGAGTGCATAACTTCTTTTTCTTTACTCTCCACTTTTCTGACATCTCCAGGCTGCAATAACCTTTTTTTTCTTTCAATTCTCTTCCTCTGCTTACCGATGGAGCAACATTCTGTCTGAGGTTTTACCTTCACCTGTATACAAAAATTTGGATCAGCCATTGGTGGATGACTCTGCTGTGGCTGTTTGTTCATCAGACCCCCCCCCCCCCGCTGTATTGACGTAGTCTTACAAGCCATTGAAGACCGGGGGGGGGGGGCATTGGTGGGCAAGCAAGAGCCATTTTTGTTGATGTCAAATAAATGCACAGGTGACCGGTCTTCACTTGGTCAGAATAGGGATGTGTGTGCTGAGTCCAGTGTGCCTAAAGGTCAGCCTTTGCTTAGAGAGAGTGCTTAGTGAGGAAAAACTCTAGGCTCCTGTTTCTGTTTACATGAACAGGGCAGATTTACTGGAATTTGATAATGAACTTACTTATGCCTTTTCACAGTCTTCTGAATCTTTAGGAAGCAAAACAAAACAAAAAAAGGACAAGAGTTCCCTCTCATTCTGACAGGATTTTTCAGCCAGAAGAGCAGACATTGGAGGAGGAGGAGTGAACGTCGGGAGATTCTTCTTAATCTGAACATTCTGATTCTGATGAAAGTATAGTGTCAGATTTCCCTGCCGAAGAGATTTCTTTCAATGACATTTTATTTTCCAAGAAAGAGTTTTTTCAGTGGGACCAGAGTCTAATTCCTGTGGCATAAAAAATCTATTATGACTTGTATTACAGATGGCTATGGCTGCTATTCCTCCTGTATTGCCTGCTTTAGCTAATGTTTTTCTTATTGCCACCTGCTTACCTAATGGTCAGCTTTCTGTTCCCAAGACGTGAGGTTGTATAAGGTGCGTCAAACACACGTGTTTATGTTGAATCCTGAAGCAGAACCAACTGTCTTTTCCCTTTCTAAATCTGCTGCTGCTGCTAAACAGGTTAGTGCCAATAGCCCAATTCCTTCTGAAGAGGATAGGAAAGCAGTGAATAAGTTAAGGAAAAAAGTGCATCAAGCTCCTGCGTTAATGTTTTTGCTTGTGTCTTTTGAGAATATGCAGAAGTTAATAGTTAACCTTCCCCCATCTAAGGTATGGAATTCATTAAATGCTTTTCTGACAACAGTTTCTGTGGTGAACAAGCAGATTTTAAAGTGCATTTATGATTCTTCAGACTTCTCCTCCAGAACTGCTGTTTTTGGAACAGTTTTAAGAGAATGCCTTGACTTTCCACTTGGGAAATGTGTATGATGACATTTAATCTGGGGTAATGGACTGTATGGCCTTTCTGCAGCTGAGGTGTTTAAGAATTGTGATGAAAGGGGAAAACTAAGTTAAGGATTTTTCAACCCTCCTTTTTCATATCAAATAATAGTTTTCCCACCACCTCAATGCCCTTTCCTAAAAAGCAGTTTAAACAGCAAGGGGACAATAATCAGAGTTTTAAAAACAACTGAAAGGAGGCTGAAAAAGAGAGGAAACCCTCTCAAACTCGACGACAGACCCTCCCTGTCAGCATGACTGTTTGTTCAGGTTCCCCATCCCCACCCTGGCAACATTTCTGCATCTGAAACTCAATTTTCCCTATTGGAATCAGATTGTTTTAGACATTTGGGTTCTTAATGTAATTTAGAGGAGCTATACCTAGTAATGGGAATACATACCTCCTTTCCAGGGAACCGGATTCCTCAATTTTCTCCTATTCTACATAAAATGCTGGCTCAGGGAGTCATAGAAAGTACAGTTGTTTAAGTAAACTGTACCATAACAGTAGATGTTCGTTTGATTGCTGCTGCAGGTAGCATAAGCTATATGGTTTAATTCCTGTCAAGGATACAAGAGCCAGCCAGCTTCCAAAGCCTCAAGGCACCGCATGCCCAAACTGTCAGGCAACACTGGTTGAGCTGACTAAGAAGGGTGTGAAGCCCTTCAGAGCATTACTGCTGCTAAAGTACGCTCCTTTGAGGTTTTTGAGGATCAACAGTTGGCTTGTAATTTCCTTAGCTGGGCAGATAAGCTCCTTGGGAGGAACCTTCCATTTTCTTAATTTTATTGATGTTTTGTTACTTTCCTTTCAGGAAAGTTATTTTAAAGCTAGGAGTTTTGTGTTTTAATGGTCTGTCTTGAGACTGTAACGTACTTTTAAACATGTAGTACTCATTTTTTTCAATTTAAAAGCGTTGTAAAGTAACTTTTATGGACTGATAGCATTTACTGGCAATTGCTGCTAGTCTTCCCTGAGAAATGGGCACCATTTTCAGTTTGACCATGGATGCGAATACCAGTCCCACAGTTCGTAGTCCTTCCAGCCACAAAAAAAAAAAAAATTAAGCAAACAGCCTTTGCCACCACAGCAGACTAACAGTTTGCCTCAGTCGTAGGTGGGTTACTCTGCTGTGGCCATTTCTTATACTTCAGTCCACTCATCTTTTATCCTGGATCTTTCTGGTGTAGTACTTATATCCACTATAGACTGGGGATTAGCCACGTCCTCTGCCGCTGTTGGAGTCCCTTCATTTGTTAAGAGAGAGCCACTGTTCTTGGTCCTGGGAGAGGAAACTGAGAAGGTTTTCCTGTTGTCAGAATGCTGTTCTCATCCCAGGGGAAGTTGCTGCTGATGCTGGCATTAGTAAATTTCTTTGGATAGGATTAGTTTACTGTGTTTGGCACAAGGTTGATCCTTTTTGTAAAGTAGTTTCTATTTAAAGAAAGAGGGATTCCTTTTTTCCTGAGGAGAATCAAGATTCTGAATTTGAATAGGTAGATGCAGGAATGGATGCATTTTTTTCTCTGAGTTTTTAAGTGAGGGAACACAGATTTCTCAGTCCCTCTGAGTTGTTAAAGAAGGATGTTTCCGGAACCTACACCCATTTCTCCTATTTGTCTGCTTTAGGGGATGCATGTACTGCTATCTGCAGTTTTCCTATTGGTCTGTCAGCTGCCTATAAAAAGGCAGATAGGATATATAAAATTCGTCAGTCTTTTAAATTTGTATGCACTATTCCCAAATCTGACCCAGCAGGTATATCTTTAGCTGCTAAGCACTTGGTTAATTCCACTCCTACTCTTTCTGATAAGGATGGGAAAATTAATATGTATGTGGGAAAGCTGAATGCTTCTGCAACTTTTATTTTCAGAATTCTAAATTGTAAGGCTCATATGTTAAGGTTTGCCCTGACTAATTGTGAAAGTATGAGGAATATTTTGTATGTGGTTTCTGCTTCTGAGTAAATCTGCCTTAAATAATTTAATTTCTTGTACTTTAAGTCACTACTCATTCTATACAGTGTGTGTGTGAGCAACTGTGTTGAAGATTCCTCAAGGACTATAGCCACTGGTACTTTTTGAGAAGGTTTGCATGGCTATGTTCTCAAAACCTTCCAGATGATAATGAAAATGAGATTTTAAATTCTCATCTGGATAGATATTTAGATTTTGCCCCCTCTTCTACAGAGGTGATCAAAAATGAGATGACAGGATTAAGTTGATAAAGGGAAGTTTCTAAGATGTTTCAACCCTCCTTTCTCCAAAATTTCCACTGGGATTCTCAAGTCTCAACAAAATGCAGGTAAACTGACATTTAACAAGAAATGGCAGGGGATTCCAAGAATTTTGGAAACTCCCAAAACCAAGGACTGTCCAGTAAGTCAAAATGACTATTTAAGAGACTTTATTATCCCTTACCCTGCAGACCCTTTTTTTCTTCCAGAAAGTGCAAATCTCCACTTTTCTCTTTGGCAACAGCTAGTTTTAAGCAGTGCTTTCTGAAGATCATTTATCAAGGTTAGAGATGGCAATGGAAGAAACGTCCTCATTACCTGGAGGTAAATCCACATGCTCTGGACCAGACTCTCTCGTGTTCACATATCCATCACATGCTGCCTCAGGGAGTGATGAAACCAGTTCTCCTTTCAAAGGTGGGAAAGGGATTTTAGTCAAGAATGTTTTTAGTGCCAAAGAAAGAAAATGCTTGGAGACCAGTTCTAAATCTTTCCTAAACCTGTTTCTGATAGTGCCCAAATTGAAAATGCTGGCACTTCACAGCCTGTTACCTCTTCTTCATTAAAGTTCTTGGAAACTCTAGATTTAAAAGATGCATATCACATTCCTATTCATCCATACTTCAGACGTTTCTTAAGATTTTATGTCTGTATCACATTAGTAGTTCTCTGCATTACCCTTTAGACTATCCATTGCACTGAGGCTTCACAAAGTGTCCAGCTCTAGCTATAGCTCATTGCAGGCTACAGTTTCCATAATTTTCAGTATCTGGATGACTTTCTTATCTTTGCAGAGTCTTTTACAAAGTGTCAGGAATCTCTTTCTTGGGTGATGGATGTTATACATTCTAGATTCCAAGAGAACATTCAAAAGTATTTTTCTTCTTCTCATCGGACTGTAATTCTGGGATATCAACTAGATACCACAGTTCAAAGTGCTTTTCTTCCACAGGAAAAATAGATGTACCTCTAGATCTATTTCTAGGATTTTCCACTCAGACTTTGGTCACTGTGAGGGAATACCTCAGGATTTTGGGACTCATGGTTTCTTTTATTTTCATAATACCCCTGTCAACAATATAATGACAGACATGTATACAAGAGTTTCAGAATTCATACCCTTCAGAAAATTCATGGTAATGCAAGTCAACTTTCTAAGTTTGCAAGAACAATATTTATTAAAATTGTCCCTATTTTTAGGCATCTGTTCCATTTTTATTTGTGTCTTTGTTGAGATTTCTTGCTCTAACAGGTTTAGAGGTGTGACACACACACACACAGATTTGGGCATAACTGGAAATGATATTAGAGATATTTGAGTTGAGGGCAGATTAAGATTTAAATTTTTTTCACGTTATTTCCGACATTGCGGCAGCCTGTTCGTATGTATGGGTTGTCTGCATGGCAGATGTCTGTAACCCTGGGACCTTGGCTGCTTCTGTGGCTTTTTGGAAAAGATTTGAGTCAAGAAATAGTCTAGAAACTGCCACTTTGTTCTCATTGCCTGCTTTTTCAAAGCACTATAAGCTCGATTACTTCTCTAGGTCTAGGTGAGGCTTTGCAAGGATCATTCTCCATTGACTCCTGGACTCTTCTCCTTCCTCCTCATAAATGTAGTAAGCTAGGGTAATCTACTATTACAGCAGTGATCAACCTGAAGACCATAGTACAATTTGTAAGTAAACTTACCATAACTGTAGATGTTCGAATGATCACTGTTACAATAACCACTCCCTCCATGTTTTTTAGTGTGTCGTTTATGCCAATGTGTGGTTATTTTTTGTTTTTCCTAGCACTGTCCTTTCAGGGCTCGGCCTCCCTTTCTGTGTTAGCAGGAAAGCCTTGAAGGGCTTGGCACCTAAACTTGTTTTTCAGTCAGTTCAGCTAAGCTCGAGGTGCCTGGCAGTTTGGGTGTGTGGAAGGTGTCCTGAAGCTTTGGCAGCTAGCTAACTGTTGCATGCATTGCAGGATATAACCCATATAGCTAAGGCTACTGCAGAGTGATCATTCAAACATCTACTTTAAAGGTAAGCTTATTTAAACAACTGTACTTTCTTGGAAAAATCTGAAGAGACTCAAAAGTGTGGTAGTGACTTCCTATTGTCCAAGGCGGCAGTGGTTCTTCTTTTCAATTTTACCAAGGGCAGTCATCATAAATTTCTCAACAGACTGGATTTCCTCAAATCAGACAATGGGAGTTTGATGCACCACGTACTGGAAAACTTCAGTTGTCTGCCTAGATGGTAGAATTTTTATACTTTTTAGATAACTTGCTTTTTAGGATTTGCAGATGGTATTAAAGAATTTGAGAAAATCATAACAAAAAATAATTTTTGTGCAAGTAAAAAATGTTTTCTAGTTGGTTTCAGTAAAAAATAAAAAATCTTCAGACCAGACTGCCTCTGGTTCTTGATGTTGTGTGTTACTGTCCTGTAGCCTGTTGTACTCGTCTGTCAAGGAACATTTGTCAGCCATTTCTGCTTCCCTACCTTTAGATCCTCCCCTTTCTAATAATGTCCAGGTTACACAGTTTCTAAGAGGAGTTTTGCATACTTGGACACATGGCAAAGTAGCAGCACCTCCCTGGGATCTTAATTTTGTGCTTGAAAAGCTTACTCTGTCTCCTTTTGAAAAAAACAAATCAGTCTGATTTGAGATTCCTAACTTGGAAGACTGTTCTACTAACTAGTTGCAAGCTCTTTTGGTGAGTCAACCTTACCGAGTTTTTCACAAGGGCAGGATTTCTTGAGCAAATCTTAACCTTATGCCAGAAATCATCTCTTGACTTTACTTTGTCAAGCTATTATTCTCCTGAAGCAAAGAACGAGAAAGACAGAATTATTCATTCAGTGAATGTCTACAGACTGCTCAGATACTACCTAGACAAAACACGACCTTTCAGGAAAGTTGACTAGCTGTTTGTCTTTTGTGAAGTTGGTGGAAAAGGCAAGCAGTAACAAAGTACACTATTTCTAGTTGGCTGTCATGCAATTACATTTTGTCATACTCACCACAATAAACCTCTTCCAGCAGGGCTACAGCTGATTATAAAAGAACATTGGCTTCTTCAGTTGCTTTTTGAAAAGGTTAGATTCTAGAAGATGTTCATCGTGTTACACTGCTGCAGTCATTACACTTGGGTTATCTTGCTGTCAGACAGTCCCGCAGTCGGCCAGAGTTCCAAAGTCTTGGTCCGGCGTCGGTTGCTGTCGCTTCTTCCCTGACGTCAGTGCGCCAGGGGTATATAAGATGCATCCAACGCCATTTTCTCCAGTCTTTCTTGCTGCGCGGTGCCTGAAGCAAAGCAGTTCGCAAGTGCTGGTCGGCCGACTCCTGAGATTTTCAAAGTCGAATTTCAGATCCGAAGTCTTCAATAAAGCTAAGTACCCCATTGGGGAAACATTTTTCTTGCCTCAGACCGATGTCAGAAAAAGTTAATAATTGTATTTCTTGTGGGAAGCAAATACCTCATAAGGACTTCCACTCTTTCTGTATTCCATGCCTAGGCCCTGATCACGACGTCACTAGTTGTCGGTTTTGTACTAGATTTAACAAACGCACTATAAAACAATGTTTTGATTTTGCTTTGCACTACTTTGGCCGTAGGTTCAATTATACAATGCCGTTGGAACAACCGACAACTGCAATTCATAAAAAAACATAAAGACAAGGATAAAGACAGGCATCCGAGGTCCAAAACCGACGAAGCCTCTTCTAGGCCAGTCACCGGTTCTCAGTGAGGTGCTTTTGCAGCCCCTGACACCCGCTACCTCAGAGCCACAGGCCGCCTCCGACTCCCACATGGAGACAACTAGGCCTATGGAAACTCAAGGTATTGGGCCTACGGAAACTAATCCCTCAGATGGGTCCGGAGCCGCTGAGCAGGCATTGGCTTCTGAGGGTGTTTTCAGACCTGCACAACTTACCATTAAAGCAACAGCAAAGACAAAAATGCCATTATAGACAAAGAAACAAGTACAGCATTCTCCTGGACAGTCCTCCATGCCTAAGAAACAGATGCTCAAAATGTCCGAAGACCTCATTACTCTAATCAGGGGTTCCCATCCCCCTCCTGAGAAAAGGCCTAGGCAGGATACAGACTATGATTCCTCTGATCAGGTTTCCATTTCCTCTGATTCCTCTTCAGACCAAGGAAACTCTCTACCCACCTATGAGGACTCTGATGCTGAGGAATCTATCCCTTCAGCCTCTCCTCATGAGTATTACTCTTTTGGGGAAACTTTACATACCATGAGGGAGCATTTCCATTGGGAAAGTCAGGATTATTCAGAATCCAAGAAAAGGCTCAGGGACTTCCTTTTATTGCCTCAGCACAGGCCCCTGGCTATTCCGCCTGTGCTAGATATTGTGGATGATGTGTTCTCCGAATCCAGCTCATCTCCTGATTCTTTGCCCCCTGCACCAGCCAAGCCAGATAGGTATTATAGACCCTCACAAGTTTCTTTATAAAAACCCTTCTACTGACTCAGAAACCATTTCCCAGGTTCCCAAAGGGGTTAAGGCTTCCATTGCAAAAAATCCAGTCCCCTCTGACATAGATTCTAGAGCATTGGATAGATGGGGGAAGAAAGTTTACACTTCTGCAACTTTAGCAGTAAGGGCTTTAAATTGCCAGTTTCACATGCTTAAGTACCAACAATATTTAATGGCTCAGTTAAAACAGAAAATGCTTACAAGCTCAGAAGCTCCTGACTATAAAGAAATGCAGGATTTATTGCATGCAGTTGAACAGGTGGGAAAACATACTCTGCAATGTGGTTTTGATTCTTTAGAGGCCTCTTGTAGAGCCGCAGTTACAGGTTCTGTGATTCGAAGACATGCTTGGTTAAAAGAACAGAGTTTACCTGATCATGTTAAGGCAATATTATTGGATGCTCCTTTACAGCATGATACCTTGTTTGGTGTTAAGGCAGAAGAGGTGTTAAAGAAAATGGAGGATAAAGCTAAATCTATGCAAACAGTCAAAGATTTCTTACAGGTACAGCCACCTCGATTTAGCAGAAATTGGCCTACAAAGAATTGGTCCTTTCCAGTGTCAGACAGGCCACAGAGAGGCAGATACAGACGCCCAAGAGGCAGATCTCAACCCCAAGGCTCTAACAGATGACGACAGTGGGGTACCTCAACCCCAAGAGGAGGTGAGGACAAGTCTCAACCTTATAGGAAACAGTCCCAATGACTTCCCCCTTCGTATGCCAAGCACTTCCCTTTTGGCAGCCCCCTTAGGGGGGAAACTAGCACTTTTTTCTCAAAAGTGGCAAACAATCACCCAAGACAAATGGGTTCTGAATATTGTGTCTCATAGTTACAGGTTCCACTTTCACACTTTACCAAGGCTAAAAGGAATGCCAAACCTGCCACAAAATCAATGGGCAGAGGCTCAAAAACAAATTTCAGCCCTCATGGACATGAGAGCTATTCAAAAAGTACCACAGCATGAACAAGGACAAGGATTTTACTCAAGACTCTTCCTGGTCCCCAGAAAAGACAAAGCCTGGAGACCCATACTAGACCTTTCAACTCTAAATACTTGCCTGGATGTTCAGAAATTCAAAATGTTGACACTACAGCAGCTTCTTCCCATGCTGGGCAAGAAGGTTTGGCTTGTTACTTTGGACCTCAAAGAGACATACCTGCATGTCCCTATCAGACAAGATTGCAGAAGATACCTCAGATTCAAAGCTGGTACAATGCACTACCAATTCTCTGCACAGCCCTTTGGCTTATCTACTGTGCCCAGGGTCTTTACAAAGTGCCTGGCACCAGTAATTGCATTTTGCAGACAAAAAGGAATTCAAATATATCCATACCTGGACGACTGCCTCATTCAAGCAGAGAGAAAGGACATTCTTCTAAAGCATCTGGCATTTGTAAAAAGGTTGCTAATTTCTCTAGGGTACACAGTAAATTTAAAGAAGTCAAAACTAGTGCTCTCACAACAGATAATATTCCTGGGTGCCAGCTTAAATACAACGGCCCAGATGGCTTATCTCACGCCAGACAAACAAGGACAACTGACTCAATATTTTCAATTGCTGTCAAAAAAGTCCCATCTCCCTGCAAGAAAAAATCTGCAGGCCCTGGGATTCATGGCATCCTTCATACTACTAATTCCATATGCCAGACTGCATATGAAGAAATTACAGTGGTACCTAAAAAGTGTTTGGACTCAACACTCTCACAGTTTAGAAGTAGTAATACCAATAATTCCCTGCCTACAACAGGAGTTTCGATGGTGGGCAGAGGCATGTCACCTCAACAAGGGTCAGCCTTTCACTCTACCCACAGCCAGGCAGACTCTAACAACAGATGCTTTGGATTACGCCTGGGGAGCACACATGGCAGGAAAATGTATTTAGGGCAAGTGGACCACAGACCAAATGCATCTTCACATCAATCAAAAAGAGATGTTGGCTGTTCAAAATGCCCTAACAGCTTTCAAGGACCATCTGCATCCAGGACAATTATTATTAAAGACAGACAACACCACAGTAATGTGGTACATAAACAAGCAAGGGGGCACTCATTCTTATCCCCTATGCAGGCAAGCCATGACCTTGTGGAACACAGCTCTAACTTATCAAGTTCATCTGCAAGCACAATTCCTGCCAGGAAAGAAAAATACTCTGGCAGACGATCTAAGCAGAAATATCATGGACCCTCACGAATGGAAATTGAATCCACAAATCTTCAGCATGGTAACGCAAAAATGGGGATGCCTAGACATAGATCTTTTTGCCTCCCCACTGAATTGCCAACTACAAAAATTCTGCACAAGGACTTCTCACAAACAAACATGGAAAGTGGATGTTCTTTCGTTCAGCTGGAAAAGCCTAAAAGTTTATGCCTTCCCACCACTGCCTCTCCTTTCAAAGGTACTCCTAAAAGCCAGACAGGAAAAACCACAGATGATCATGATTGCTCCAGACTGGCCACGCCAGCACTGGTACCCAATCTTACAGAACTTAGCTCAAGGCCCACCATGGATTTTGCCTCAAATTTCACACCTGACTCAACAAAACAATCAGATCCTGCACAGTCAGCTCAAAACCCTAAACCTGGCTGCATGGCAGATTCATTAGTCAAACAAGCAACACCTCTCTCTAAAGCTGTTATGGATGTCATTTTGGAGGTCAGGAGGCCTAGCACCAGGAAATCTTACTCAGAAAAATGGAAGAGATACTGTGCCTGGAACCAGGCTCAAAGCCTTGACCCTCTTGTCCCAAACATTCCTCAGATTTTAGAATACTTAACTGAGATGCTGGACAAAGGCCTATCCTTCTCATCAATTAAGATCCACGCTTCTGCCATTTCACCACATTACAACACGGATACTTCTTTATTCTCTCATCCCTTGCTAAAGCAGTACCTCAGAGGGGCTAAAAACATAAGACCGCCTCGGAAAGCACCAACTTGGGACCTCAATTTTGTTTTGGAAAAATTGACCTTGCCACCTTTTGAGCTAGCCAATACAGCCGATCTAAAATTTTTATCATGAAAAACAGCTCTGCTCCTGGCAGTAACTTCAGCACGAAGAGTTTCAGAGCTACAGGCATTAATGGCAGTGGAACCTTTTATAATATTTCATCAGGACAGGGTTTCTTTAAGGACAAACCCTACCTTTATGCCAAAGGTGGTATCTAGTGTGGCTCTTAACCAAACCATCCATTTGCCAACTGTTTATCCAAACCCCCAGAATAAAGGGGAGAAACTTCTGCACTCTTTGGACATACACAGGCAGCTACGGTTCTACTTGGACAAAACAAAAGCTTTCAGGAAAACTGAGCAACTGTTTGTAGCATATGCTGCAGGATCACAGGGCAAGGCTATCTCAAAGCAGACCATTTCCAAATGGATCGGACACTGTATTCGTTACTGCTACACACAGCATGGAAAATCAGGCCACATTCTACCAGAGCACCAGCCACTTCAACAGCCTTTTTCAGAGGAGTAACAACCAAGGAAATTTTGGAGGCTGCAACTTTGAGTTCAGTGCACACCTTTACCAAGCATTACCACTTACCTCTTTACTCTAAATCCAGAGCAGGATTTGCCACTGCAGTTCTGCAGGGCCTCATAGCCAATCCTAACTCTTTATAGACCAGCCACCCAACCTTAGCTTTGGGATTCTACCCAAGTGTAATGACTGCAGCAGTGTAACACGAACATAGTACAGTTTTGTACCTACCATAAATGAAGATGTTCGAGTGTTCACACTGCTGCAGTCCAGGTTACCCTCCCTCCATCCCCTCTGCCCTAGCTGGACTTATCTATACCTTTCTATCCTATACAACCTTTGTGGTGTATTTGCTTGTAACTGAAGGTATTGTTTTTATTTTTTATATATGTTTTACTAGCAATATGAATTGCCTACCTACTTGGGGGCACCTGACATCTGGGGCAAAAAAAACTGAAGAAAATGGCGTCGGATGCATCTTGTATACCCCTAGTGCACTGACGTCAGGGAAGAAGTGATAGCAACCGACGCTGCGACCAAGACTTTGGAACTCTGGCCAACTGTGGAACCGCTTGACGGCAGTATAACCCAAGTGTAATGACTGCAGCAGTGTGAACACTCGAACATCTACATTTATGGTAGGTACAAAACTGTACTTTTTCTAGAGGCAACATCTTGGTTCTGCGTACATACTTTTACAGAGCACTACAAACTGGATTCATTTTCTAGGTCCAGGACAGGCTTTGTTAGGATAATTCTTTAGGGCTTCCTGGATTTTTAGTTATTGGCCTCCTCCCATTTTTCTCTCCTGCTTTAGCTCTGGTAATCTACCAATATAACTTGGGCTACAGCAACAGTAATCCAGGTATTGAATATTGTACAGTTGCATAAGTAAACTTGCCGTAACAGTAGATTTCCTAATAAGACCACTGTTTGCAATAGCCATTCCTCTCTCCAGACCCTTTTTCTTGCTGATGTTCTTTTTCTTGTTGCCAGTGTGTGATTGTTGTTTCACCCTTGTAATGTATGTAGTTCATTGTTGACATGTTTCCTAACATAAGTTCTCAAACTCTTGCCTCCCTTCTAAGAAGAAAATGCTCTGAAGAGTTGGTGCACCAATTGCCTTTTATATAGTACTCTTTGTAAGCTCCTGGCAGTTGGTACACCTGAAAGGTGACCAAAGCTCTATGAAACTGGCCAATGCAGGAGGCATGACTCATGCAGTTTAGTCTGCTGCAATGGGGGATCTATTAGTATATCATATGTTAGTGTTACTTTAATTACGCATCTGTTCTTTTTTGGCACTGTCCAATGAATATTCAAAACTAACCCCCTGCAAATTGAAAACTGTGAAAAATGTATTCAGTCAGTAGAAGAAAAGTACCTTAGTCTTACATTTGACCTGAAATTGTCTTGCACAAGCTACAAAGATGCCTGGACAGCTTTGTTCACTGCACAGTAAGAAAGCTGCTTACTAACCATCTCACTCCTGTTGCCAAAAATGCTGTAGCAAAAAATGTCATCCCTAGAACTGAATAATACCATACCCATTATCTTAGAAACTTATCTTTTAACACAAATGATCCCTGGCTTCTATATGGGTTTGTTAATCTTCAACTTCAACATCACTGTACATCCCTCAGGAAAACAAAATGGCTACCTTTGACAGAAACTCCACCTTTCTACTATCCTCTCATATTTAAAATACTAAACAGTGCCCCCCCCCCTGTTTCTCAAGGGTAAACGTCAATTTATATGTTCCCCACACTCATAAAAATAGGATGACTAAACACTTAACTTTGCTCTGCCCACCCTTTAGTCCTAACATAGAGAAAAGCTTCTCAAATTTTTTTTTCCTACTATCTGGAATCATCTCCCCTCAGACCTCAGAGGTATCTTTAACTATAACAAGTTCAGGAAAAAAAAAACTATACAGACGTCTAGGCACCTTATGAAAATGTATGTGCCTTATGGATAAAGGCTAGGGAATCTTAACCTGTGTGGGCAAATCCTCACAATATCACCTGCAGTCTCAAAGCCCTCTATCTAAGTAGTGTAAGTTAGTTTGTATGTATGCAAATAGTTAACTATATCTGTAGAAAATTTCTATTTGTAATTTCAAACAGTCATTCCTAAATACTCAACCTGTGTTATTGCTGCTCTATACAGTCTTACTAATATGAAAATTAATGTTCTGTGATGACTATGGAATGTTGTTCAAAATCCATTTAATTGAAACAAGTTTGCCATTTTAATGTGTTTGTCCAAGATGTTTTTTTGATGTACTTGCATTGTCTTTCACAGATTTTGAATGATTTCTGCTGAAAGGTGTTTGCCCAATATGATATGTGATATAACTGAAAACTGTTGAACGCCAACCCAAGGCTCCACAGCAAGCAGTAAACTCCAGGAAGTTTATTAAAAATTCTCTAACAGTAAGCATGCTAATCACGTAATGCAGACTTCTTCAGACCAAGTGAATAAAATACAATCTGATGATGTAAATCTTTATTCATTCCTTACTGATAGGACTTCGGTTCCATCCTCTGAACCGACATGGCTGTTTCCAAGCTCGGTCCAGCCAAAAACTCTCAGGTAAGACCTACCCATAATGCCCCTCTCAGAGTCTCTTCAGATTTCATTTGCCACGTTCCTCGTCAGACATGCCAAGCCTTCTCTCTCAAAGCTAAGTGTAGAATTTGTGTAATTTCTGTCAAAACTTTGTTTTTGGTCAGTCTCGCTAATTTCCCTACTCGCCTATAGACGACTTCTACTTCCTACCCTCTACCATTGGTAGTTAACCTTATACCATTGTTGGTACTGTCCCACTCCCCTACCTTTGGTAGGCACTCCCTTTACCACTTGTGGTATTTCTAGGTACCATTGTTGGTACTCTTCTCTTTCTTTCTATATATAAAAAAAATTTCTCTTCACTCTGCTGTTGTTTCCTTGTTTTGACTGTTTTTGTCAGCATAGATTACTGCCATTATGTCGGAGAAAGCTAAGTTGGGGTTTAAGCAGTGCTATAAGTGTGGGTGTAAGATGCCCAACTCAGACGATCACGCTCTGTGCGTTAGTGTTTGGGTGTTGACCATATAAATGCCTTGTGTGATATCTGTTCTAGTTTCAGTAATCTCACTCTAGCTGAGCACAAAAATAAATTGATTTTGAAAGGTTTAATGAAAGCACCTTTTTCGGAGGTTCTCTGCGATGGAGGTTTCACCAGCTTCTAGGACTAAAAAACCCAGAGAAACGGAGTCACTGCTCTGTTCCTGCATCTCTGCCCGTTTCGGAACTGAGTCTATACCGAACTTCTCTGACGCCTTCGGCGCAGACAACCTCGGCACCAGGCTCAGTGCCTTCTCCTTCGGTGCTGCCTCTGATTTTGACTTCCATTATGGTTCCAGCTTTGGCACTATTGTCTTTGGTGCCATTCTTGGTTTTGACACCGGCTTTGACTACCATACCCGTTTCGGCACCATCCCCGGCCATGGTGCAGGTAGCTTTATACAGCTGCACAGACGATGACCCCGTCAGTTCCAAAGGTTGAACACCTTCCCAGAACCAGATATTCTCCAACTTACGACCCTTTTTCGGGGCACTAATTTGGCCCTTTTCTGGAAAGACCCATCTCTCCTTCAGCAGCCTCCTATAGATCCATCAGGAGCCTTTCAGAACAAGATGTAGTGTGGGTTGTGGATCAGCTTCTGGCAGCTAGAGGATTGCCCACCCCTGCTAGACGTTCCATCCCCTTTGGAACGGAACCCTTCACAGCACACTCCCCAGTATATCCTTCCTCCGGCCACTTCCCAGGCTCTGGAGACTTCTGTACCGATGACCACCCCAGTGTCGGCACGGACTGTGTAGTTTCCCGTTGGCACCAATTACCTTTGGCCCATCGGCTCCGTTGGAACCAGTGCACTCTCGGAGCAGTGTTTGGTCTGTCGGCACCGTGGTTCCTAGTTCAGTGCTTATTTTTTCGCTGGCACCGTCTATATCCATGGCCCCACCGACAGCTACCAGTCCTCTTGGAGCTCCTCAGGGCGGGGTGTAACTCCTGTCCTGAGGTTGTCCTTCTTGGTTCCAGGCTCCCATCTCTGCTCGGGCGAGCCTGCTTTCCAGGTGATGGAGAGGGTCCTTGCCTCAACAGGCTCACAGTCAGCACAATTGGCATTGACACCAGAACCCCCCTCTAGCATGCAGCTGTCCCAACCCTCTACTCTAGGATCCCGGGCACAGGAGCCACAAAACCTTCCCTTGAAGAGAACCCTTTCTCCAGAGTCCTTCTCAGTAGATCCCACTGGAAAGCCACCCCAGAAGAAACAGTGCAAGAGGAAGCACCTTGAGTCCCCTGAGGAATCTATCACGGAGGACACCGATTGTGATGAGGTAGAAGGGTCCCTACGGTCTCCCTCAGAAGATGTCTCATTTGGAGACATTCTCGAAATCCTCAAGCAGAGGGGAGACTGGAAGTCCTCTAACCCTTCTTTGGAGGAATCTGTGTTCTTGCAGGCCTTCTGTGCCCGGCCATCTACTTCCTAGGTGACCCCACCTGCGGATGAGCTGGTAAAGCTGATCGTGCAGTGTGCCTGGAAGGCCCTGGAAAATGTAGAACATGTTCCCCGGAGGCTGAACAAAATTTTATCCACCCCCAAAGACCAACCCAATTGGTCCAAGCAGTTGGTAGTTGATTCCATGGTCGGGGTGGCGGCCACCAAGAGGGAGCTGGCAGAAGATAGTTCCTCTGTTCATCCCCAGAACAAGGAGTCTCGGGCTATGGGGCAGACTGGGGAAGTGGACCTATGCTTCAGCAACCTTTGCCATTCGATCTCTGAACTACCTGGCATACTTCCCTCGCCTCCAAAGAGACCTAATTTCTGAAATGTTTACCTCTTTGGTGGGGGTACTGCCTGATGAAGTGCTTGAAACTGTCACCTTGCAGCTAGCTACCCTGGAATCTATCTCAAACTCTTTGATGCGATTGATATCTCAACACCACCAAGGGGGAAGCTCGAGCAGCCACATCAGGCATCGTCATAAGATGGCATGCTTGGATGTGATTGTATGATTTCACAGACCCCTTTAAATCTTCCTTCGTCAATGCTCCTGTCTAATAATCTTCACTCTTTGGCCCCAAAGTACAAGACACACTATCACGAAGTGAGAAAGATGGAAAGACCTTGTCTACTGAGAGCATACATTTTTCCACCCCCCAGAGATCCTATTCCAGGAAACGGGAGGGAAATTGTGGTTCAAAAAGTCCCAAGGATCTTTCCATGACACTCATGGTGAGCAATCTTCCCCAGGGCAGAGGGGGCAACTCATCTGGAATATGCCCCTTTCATGGCAGAGGGGGTCCGCGAAACCAGGGCACTAGAGATTACTTCTCCGGGTGACCCTACCAGCGTTCCAGAGCAACGGCCCAATTGCTTTCCTCTGGAAGCAGTCAGGGTCGTTTTTTCCTGCACCTACCAGCCTGGCAACTTATTACTATCGATGTATGGGTGCAGAGAATAATATCCAGAGGCTACCATATCCCATTCGATCTTACTGCCAGACCCATCAAACGAATCCCCGATGTTCCACCCAATCAGAGGGAGATAGCACCCTTAGAAGTCGAAAAGCTGCTAAGAAAGAGAGTCATCCAGCCAGTCCCACCAGACCAGAGAGGATCCGGTTTTTACTTGAGGTTCTTTTTAGTGCCAAAAAAGACGAGACTGAAGACCAATGCTGAATCTCAGCCTACTGAACAAATTTATAAAACCTCAAAAATTCCTATCACGGAACAGTCCATCCTACCCTTTTTAGGGAAGGACAACTGGATGTGTGCTCTAGATCTCCAGGACGCGTATTACCACATAAAGATGGACAAGCGCTCCCAGAGATTTCTCTGCTTCCGGCTAGGAGCCAATCACTACCAGTTCAGGGTACTGCCATTCAGGCTCTCGACAGCCCCCCCCCCCCCCGAGTGTTCACCAAATGTATGGCAGTTGTAGTAGCTCATCTTCGACTACAAGGATTCCAAGTGTTTCCGTATCTAGATGATTTGCTCCTTACCGCCATGACCAGGAATCTTCAAATCCCCACAGCCTCTCTTACACTCAAGTCCTTGCTCTTCGTTTAGGGATTATGATCAACAAGGAAAAATCTCAAATGTCCCCAACAAAAACACTGGAATTTATTTGGGCGATCTTCGACACAACATCCTGTCAAGCTTCCCTTCCTCCTCACAGGCTCTCAGAAATAAGGTTCAAGTACTCCTTCAACAAACCTTTGTACCAGCATGCCTTGTACTTAAACTTCTGGGCTCTGTGGCAGCAACCATTACCTTAGTTCCACTGGCAAGATTGCACATGAGACTAGTGCAGTGGCTCCTTTCACCACAGTGGTCGATCTTAACCCATCATCTCAACCACTTGGTACGCCTTACAAATCTTTGCAAGAAAGAAATGCTTTGGTGGATGAAGCCAGAATCACATCTTTGGTGTCGACCATTCTGCTTTCCCTAGCCCAGGGCCACGGTGACCACGGACGCTTCCCTGCTAGGGTGGGGGGCATTTTCAGGAAAAGACCGTCCAGAGCACCTGGTCACACATGGAGGCCAATTTGCACATAAATGTCTTGGATTTGAGGGCAATTCTCTTAGTGTTGCAAGCATTCCATACATCCCCTCCCTTCCGGGACCATTGCAATTCAATTGGATAACATGTCAGTCATCTGGTATATAAAGAAACAAGGCACAGCCAGGTCTTACCCCCTGTGTAGGGAAGCCATGAGAATTTAGCACTGGGCGATAGCTTCCAACCTCTTTCTTTAGCAGCGCACATTCTCAGGAGTTCCAACCTTATTGCGGACAATCTGAGCAGAAACACTCTGATGCCTCATGAGTGGTCCCTCAGTCCTGTAATAGCGGATTGGATCTTTCGCCTTTGGGGTAGGCCTTGCTGTGACCTGTTTGCTTCCCCCTTAAACAACAAATGCAGAAGCTACTTTGCCTTGATCCCCCCTCAGGGGGAGTCACCGAGGGTTGCTCTGACGCACGATTGGCCCCCGGGTCTGCTGTATGCCTTTCCACTGCTTCCCCTCATCCAGAAAGCTCAAAGGTTAAGAAGCAAAGTGATCCTCATTGCCCCTTATTGGTCTCGTCAAGTCTGGTTTCCTTTCCTCTGGCCTCATCTGATTTCACAGCCCGTGGATCCTGGATCAATCCCAAGGTCTGCTATCTCACCCTCAGAGACTGATTCACCCCAGTCTCCACAGCCTCATGTTCACAGCTTGTTCCTCCACTTCCGATGATTGCCAGGCTTCCTGATATTTCATCTCCTGTCCGTGAGATTGTTCTGGCTTCGCACAAACCTTCCGCCAGGAAAATTTACTTTAGTAAGTGGGCTAGGTTCTCTACATGGTCCAAGGATCAGGACATAGCCCCTTTCTCTATGCCTGTTCAGAAGATCCTACAGTACCTGACTACTCTTCTACATGCAGGAGCTTCAGCATTGACAATTACTGTACGTTTAGCAGCTATCGCAAATTTTCACAATAGATTCAGTAATTCTTCTGTAAAATTTCTTGAAAGGAGTATTACATGTTAAACCTCCTGTCAAGCTCCCCATAGAGCCTTTAGGACTTGACTTTGGTTCTTCACTCGTTAACAAGTCCTCCTTTCGAACCTTCTAATTCATGTGATATAAAATTTTTGTCTTGGAAGACTCTGCTTCTAGTAGCCCTTACCTCAGCAAGAAGAGTATCTGAGTTGCAGGCTTTGAGTGTCAGGAGGCCTTACTTGAATTTCCACAGGGAGTGTCCCTACGTACTTGACCCATCCTTCTTGCCCAAGGTCATTTCTGGATTTTCAATTAACCAATCTATTGACCTGCCGGTTTTCTTCAAATAGAGGGGAGCATCTTTTGCATACCCTTCATGTTCATAGGGAACTTCATTTTTACTTGGACAGAACTAAATCTTTCAGAAAAATGGATCAATTATTTGTGGCCTTTGTGGGACCCAGATTGGGTAAACCTGTTTCCAAAGTGACTCTATCCTCCTGGCTTAGGAACGTCATTACCTTTATCTACCATCAGAATAAACTGTCTCTACCTTCCAGAGTAAAGGCTCATTCCACTAGATCAATGGCTATTTATGTGGCTTTTCATTCCAGAGCCTCTATGGATGATATCTGCACAGCAGCCACTTCGGCAAGACCTCATACCTTTATCACTTATTACAAATTGGATTTGACCTCCAGGGGACAAGCATATTTTGGTTCTATGGTGCTCAGGAATATCCTTCCTTAGGGCCACCCAGATTGGGTAAACCTGTTTCCAAAGTGACTCTATCCTCCTGGCTTAGGAACGTCATTACCTTTATCTACCATCAGAATAAACTGTCTCTACCTTCCAGAGTAAAGGGTCATTCCACTAGATCAATGGCTATTTATGTGGCTTTTCATTCCAGAGCCTCTATGGATGATATCTGTACAGCAGCCACTTCGGCAAGACCTCATACCTTTATCACTCATTACAAATTGGATTTGACCTCCAGGGGACAAGCATATTTTGGTTCTATGGTGCTCAGGAATAGCCTTCCTTAGGGCCACCCAGGAATCAAGTAGCTGGGGACTCAGTCCTGTCAGTAAGGAATGAGTAAATATTTACAACATTAGATAAAGAAGTTATGTCTTACCATAGCGTTCCATCTGTGTTGTAGATCTTCATTCATTCATTACTTCCCGCCCTCCTTCCCCCTGCCTAGACTCCTGGTGGACTTGAGGATCTCCTGGTTAAGGTATTTGCTCAGGCAGAGCCCCCTACTCTCTCTTTTATAATCTCTATTATATGAGGGCGGGCAAACTCGATCTGAAGAGACTGTGAGAGAGGGACATTATGTGTAGGTCTTGGCTGAGAGTTTTTGGTTGGCGCGAACTTGGAATCTGCCGTGCCAGTTCCGAGGATGGAACCAAAGTCCTATCAGTAATGAATGAAAATCTACAACACAGATGGAACATTTTGGTAAGACATAACTTCTTTTTATCCCCACCTACAATATTTATAGCCCTGCTAACTAGATAGTAATTAACCAATTACATAATCAGTTAAGCACTTTTTAAGAAATACTTCACTGTGTAAAATATTCATCTAAAATACACACACTCGCACAAAATAAATAAAAAAAATGAAAAATATGTAACCATATATGTATATTTTATTTCCAATTTCTTATTTATTTTTTGAATATGTACATCTATATTTACGCTACCTGGATGATTTATTTATTGCATGGGTGGGTCCAATTGGTAAAGTGGAAGAATTTATACAGTATATTAATGGTACTACATCTTTTTTTGGAATTTATGTACCAAATAGGGCAAGGGGCAGTGAATTACTTAGATGTCCATTTATTTATACATCCCAGCAAGGATATTCTTGCCTCAAAAGTCTATAGGAAGCCATCCTATTCCAACACTTTGTTACATTTCACAAGCGGCCATCCCATTCATCAAAAATGTGCTGTGGTGAAAGGACAATTGGGTAATGGCTGCTCATATGGTATCTGAATGGTGTGACATTTTGGATGAATGTACTAAATTAAAGAACATATTACTTAGAAGAGGCTATCCATGTGATTTAACAGATTCAATGACTGAAGAAGTTTTGTCCAGGAGAAAGACTGGTCATTTTCGACCATTGTTAGTGAATACACATAGTGGTGGCCACGGCGGTGCAGCGGTTAGCATTGCCACCTCACAGCAAGAGGTTCTCCGGCTCGATCCTCAGCTGGGGTGCCTTCTGTGCGGAGTCTGCATGTCCTCCCTGTGGCCGCGTGGGTTTCCTCCGGGTGCTCCGGTTTCCTCCCACATCCCAAAGACATGCTGTAGGTGGATTGGACACTCTAAATTGGCCCTAGGTGTGAGTATGTGCATGTGTGTGCCTTCTGTGGAAGGTTGGGCGCTGGGCTGGCAACTTGACACCGTAAAACTCCACTGCCAATCATGAGCGGACAGGTGATGCGCTGTGGAGACCCCTAACCGGGAAAAGCCAAAAGAAGTAGTTGTTAGTGAATACACATAGTAACATAGTCTTTAGTTCTAATACTTGGGTGGGTAAGGACCCAGAAATGGACACTGGAACTTATGTAAGTGAATTAAGTACAAGTGAGCACCACAATACCAATATTTGTGGCCCTTTGTATGTTATGACATGTAATATGGATAGTGGACCATTGTTCAATATTGTGAATAAGAACTGGGAATTGATAATGAATAATAAAGAAGTTTGAGAAACTAGGGGCAAGACCAAAAATAGTGTATAAATGAGGGCGTTCAGTGAAAAAATTATTTGATGGTATGTCCAATAACTATAAAATAGAGAGAAAAGGAAAAATGCCAAAATGTGGGGCCTGTAATCAATGCTGCATGATCCTACAGGGACATGAGGTTAAGATTAGGAATAGAGCTATTAAGGCTAAAGGTTTTTATAATTGCCATACAGAAGGGGTTGTTTATGTGGCATTTTGTAAAGAATGACCAAGTTTCTATATAGCAAAGACAGAGAGAAAATTGAAGCAGCGGATATACGAACACTGTTATGACATAGGCAAGTATAAACTCACAAATGCCCTAGTCAGACATTTGGAGGTATACTGTGATCATGGATTCTTTTTTTTCTTTTTTTTAATTTTGGAGCAAGTGGGAAAACACCATAGGTGTGGTTCTTGGCCAATTATATTGCAAGAGAGGGAACTGTGGTGGCAATTGTCCTTGAATGCTTCATCTTGGCCAGGCATAAATGATATTGTTAGTATAAGTAGTGTTTTAAAAATGAAAGCATATGAGAGACAGAAGATAGAAAATAAATAAGAAATGAGAAATAAAATATACATATTTGGTTATATATTTTTCATTTTATATATATATATATATATATCTGTGTGTGTGTGTATTTTAGATGGATATTTTACAGAGTGATGCATGTCTTTAAAAAGTGTTGAATTGATGTATGTAATTGGTTAATTACTATGTAGTTAGCAGAGGTATAAATATTGCAGGTGGGGATAATGCATTTTATTCACTTGGTCTGAAGAAGTCTGCATTCATTGACGAAAGCTGTTACTGTTGGTGAATTTTTAATAAACTTCCTGGAGTTTAGTGCTTGCGGTGGAGTCTTGAGTTGTGTTCTTGGTGAACATTGGGATGTGATTTAACTGTGTACTGTTGGTGTTATTACATCTGGTTACTGGCTAAAAAGATCCCGTGACCAACCCCGTTAAGAGTCTTAAATGCTGTTATGATATAAAGCGCAGAAGACGAACAGATTTACAAGCCTAAAAGAGAAAAACACAAACAATACAAAAATCAGAGGAAATTTTGTGGCTTGAAGCTATAGTAGGTGATAAAGTAGCTGAAACAGGAGTCAGTATTATTCATGGTCAGTATGGAAAGCTATTTAGAAGAAGGAAAATTTGTTGGAGATTTAGAAAGACAAGTGGTCACATCCAGTACTGCCACAAAAAATAGACTGTGAGAC
Organism: Protopterus annectens; assembly: GCF_019279795.1. Taxonomy (NCBI): domain Eukaryota; kingdom Metazoa; phylum Chordata; order Ceratodontiformes; family Protopteridae; genus Protopterus; species Protopterus annectens. Next base: position 403,661,782 of record NC_056737.1, read on the forward strand.
TTGTTCTGTAGTTGCAGTTAGAAACTCTTAAAAGTTGTTTCTCTAAGAGCAGCTGTGGTGCATCAAGAACTCTTCCAGTTTCAAAGTGAACAGCCCTGTCTTGTCTTCTAGATATGACAGGTCAGTAAAAAATCAGACAGTCATTTGAACATTTAAAAGTTAAATGTGGTGCAAAGACTTAAACGTATTTATTAAAATGTCTTAGAAAGTGAAAAAAGATTAAGCTTGATGTAAAAGCCCAGGATGTGCATAGTGTAGGGTTCGTGCTGATTTATTACCCACAGGCAACTTAATGTTATGCAGTACACATTCCTTTTAGAAGCACACTCTGAGCAGCTCATGGAGGCTAATCATATTCACAGTGTCTCTTGTGTGGTTTTGACAAATATCCAGAAGCTTGAGCTCAGGCAGCTAACTGCCCACTTGAAAATGCTGTTTTAAATATGTCTTTCTTGCAAATGTTTGTGTTGCATCCATTTGGTTCCTCTAAGCACCATCACCAGTGATTGTCTCATTCTAGAGTGGGGTTTCATCTTCTTTCACAACTGATTGGAACTGCTTGGGATTCAGCCCATGGCTGCTTTCACAACCTATTGGTACTGCTTTGGCATTTAAACCAGTCTGGGACCTATTAACGAGTGTCCTTGATGATAGATGTAACACAGATACATTCTTAACATGTCTGCTGCTGTGTTAGATGTCCTACTTTTTTGGTCAGAAATACTCTTCCCAGGTCCTTGTAGGTCAGTAGTCCTTCAATTATCATCTGCTACTTCAGTTTCTATTACTAAGGCAAGTAGGTATTCTTACACCAGTATTATAATTTGATGCCAGGTCTGTGCTTTCATTTTTTGGTATGGACAAGTGTGTTCATTAATGACTACAGGGCCATCCTGGGAGTGGGGATCTGGGGATGAGTGTGTGTATGTAATATTGTCATGGAATGCTTCAGCCGTGCGCACCAACATCTCTAAACTTGAGATTTGACTAAAATAAAATATTGAATTTTGTTTGTTGGAGTTAACCCCCCCCTCCTTCCAAGAGACATCATGGTGTTGGAGACAACTGTTTTGTTAAGAATGAATTTATCTTCACATCAGGATGTATTCTCCCCATTCATTTTAGGTGGAGTAATTGGCATACAGTTTGTAATTATGGCCTGTTTTTCCCTTTCCCTTCTTTTTTCCTATCACTTAAAACAATGTTTCTAAGGTTGTCCTTCCTTTATCTTAGAAATGGGGATGTTTTGTTCAGTGTTAAAGGGTTCTAAAGGTTGCGTGTACCCTCTATACCTAGCAATGTAGTATCCTACCCAAATAAATATTCTTAATGAGTGTTTTCTAAATTTCATGTTAAGTTTATTTTAGGTAATATAATTTGATATAGTTGATGGTGGTGTGGAGGGTTATATAATATTTGCCTAACAATTGTGGTGTGTAGGGTTATATAATGTTTGCCTAACAATTCAGTAAGGGAAATAAGTGTCAGAATTACAAACTCTTTGGCAGCTGAGTGTTTGATGTAAAATCAGTTTCCCAGAGAGAATGTGTAATTAAGTGTGTACAACATGAGTAATTTTTTTCTTAACTTTAGAAAATGGATTTTGTATGGCCATATATTTATTTTGGTCGAATTGTCTTTTAGGAAACATATCTACCTCAGGTTTCTCTTTCACCAGCTAGTGTGAGTTCCAGAGCTATAGAAACTGGAGAAAAGATAGCATTGTCCATTGACACGCCACTCTCTTTGAAGAAGCCTGCCGCTGATTACCAGTCAGTATCATGCAGCACTTTATCAAGGTAAAAGATATTTTTTCAAAGAAAAACAAAATTGAATTCTATGCATAACCTGTATGTCTTTGCTCATCATTTAGTTGACCTTTATTATACACCATTGTGGGTAATTGTGTTTTGTTTTTTGTCCTGAGAACTAAAGCCGCAGTAGCTTAAGATTTAATGTATGTGTGCTCCTTTGTATTCATTCTAGGTGTAGGTAATGTACAGTACCTTCCTGGGAGCTTGGTCCACATCTTTTTCAGGAATAACAGGCTTGCATTTTAAAAATGGTTGCTATTTCCCTTTATTGGTTATTGTACTGCTTTCAGTCATAAGCCCACTTTGGGGGATGGTCTGAATAGATGGTATTGTATGGTAGTACCTGTTAGTGAAAACTTCTGCCACCTAACCTGATAATTTTCTCATCCAGTTATGTTTGGGCAAGCTTTTTCTTATCTTTCTGATTTCCTATCTAAATTATTTCTATGTTCACATCCACCAGTGTCCTCAGCACCATTTATCTCTAAGCTTCTGCTAGTAGGGCTTTCTGAATGTGTGTGCATGTCAGTAAGTCATAGTTTCTAGAAGGTATTGTAGCATGGCAGGGTTCCACCATTGGTGCTAGGTGGAGGATTTTGATATTTCCTTTACTTTGA